>NC_056748.1:774103358-774398358 GCF_019279795.1 Protopterus annectens
ACGAAAAGCATGTATTTCGCCTTGTTTTGTTGAACTTAAAATGCGGCGTGTAATAACAAGTATCCTGGATTGTTCACTTTCCGAATATGGGCATGACTTCCTTAAGAACCATTTGCAGTAGCTAATCTGCACTAATTACAGACATAATACATGATATTGACTATTACATGTTGTTTAAGTCTTGAATTATGAAGGGTCATTTGTATTGGAAGTATTATAAAACAGTACATCTAAGCCTTTTTATTGAACGCAAATATACCAGCGTTACTTTGATGAATCATTTTAACAATGTACTGATTTGTTTCTTAATTAATTGATTGAATGATTGACAATATGTTTTTACTATAAAGGCAGCTAAAACCTTTGTAAAATTTGTAACCTGATGAAGCGCATCTTATTGCGTGAAAGCGCTCGTTTTTGTTTTTACTAATAAAAGACTAAAAACTTTCTTCCTCGTGGTGGTTTCAAGCAATATTTTAGTCTCGTACTTATTAAACCTACTGATGCAGTACATATTGATTAAAAAAAAAATCAGTCTCTTAAAATGGCAAAACATTTGCTACCTAATGTTTGTCATTGACATGCAGAATACTTGTGCAAACAGTTGAAACTGTACTCACAAATCCAGTCCTGATGGAGCTGCTACACATCCGCAAGACAAACAGCACAATAGGGATCTAAAAATAGTCAGTGACTCAAACAAAACATGCTGGAGAGACAGATATGTTTCTTAGAGATTACCCATTCTTTGGAACAGGCTTCCTATTCACGTTAAGCAGAACCCTTCCCTAGCCCTCTTCAAATGCCGTTTGGTTAATGTATGGCAAATCGCAAATTCATACTTGGGGTAGCATCTCTGTCATTTTATGGACAGGGGCAATCTGTAGAATTCTGAAGGCATATGCACAAACCTATGCCATCTTCTTGCCTGTAGGAGCCACATATTGAGTAAAATGGGGTTATACTTGCTAGGCTTGTAAGGGCTGTTAAACCATTAGCATAGTAATCTCCTATGAACCTATATGTATTTCATAGCAGGTGTGGCCATTCTACACTGGCAGACAGTTCATAGTTTCATACTAGGCTATCTGCCCTAGGGCATTTATAAGCCTAGCTAGAGTGTGTTTGGCTTTCGCCACCCATTTTAAATTAATTTTGCTATGCCCTTTTTCGAGGTTAGTATACTGTGCCTCTGTCTAACAGTGACACAGAAGTGATACCCGGGGTAAACCTACGATCTCCCATCCACTCATCAAGATTCCTCTTGAAGACAGTCAATGAGGGACTCTGCCTAACCTGGACTGGGATTTTATTCCAGAGTGAGGGGACCCTCTGGGTTATGAATCTGTCCCTCCAGCATGTCCTATTTATTTCAGTGCTGAGGTTCAAGTCTCTCGAGTGCGTAGCTCGATGGGATTTAGATTTTGTGAGGTGCAGCATGTCCATTAATTCCGGGTTGGACATGGCTTTATACGTCAGGCACAGATCGCCACTGAGCAGGCGGTATGCCACTGAGTAGAGCTGGAGTTTCTTTAACCGGGCAGCATATGGCATCTGTTTGAGCCCTTTGATCCTCTTGGTGAGGTACTTTTGGGGTCTTTCCAGTTGCTGCAGGTGTCTGGTAAGGTACATCCCAAAAGGGGCATTGTACTCAATTATGGGCCTGATGAGGGATGAGTAAAGAGGCACGATGACCTCCCCTGATCTAGATGTGAATCCCTTCATGATTAGGTGGGCTATATAAAATGTTTTTCTAACCACTTTGGCACCGTGGTTGTCAAATGAGAGATTGCTATCAACTTGGGTCCCCAGGTCCCTAATTACTTCTTCCATACTTAATGGATTACCACCTATGTGGTAATTTGTGGACACTTTGTTTTTGCCAAAGGGGATGACTATACACTTTTTGGCGTTTAGCTTGAGGCCATGGCTCTGGCAGCAGTTGTCTGTTTCTATGAGGCCCTTTTGGAGGATGCTTGTGTCGGCTGGAGAGTCGATTATGGTGCCCAGTTTGCAGTCATCTGCGAACTTGGTCAGCCACAGTCCTTCCGTGTTGGCCTGTACCTCCGAGAAATATATACCGAACAAGAGAGGTCCCAGGACTGAGCCTTGTGGGACGCCACTTGTAACTGGTTTGGAGTCTGACATGGCTCCAGCAATTCTAACCATGTGGGTTCTGTCCTTGAGCCAGTTTGCAACCCATCTAGTGACATAGGGGTTTATATTTAAGCTGGTGAGCTTATCTATAATGCCCAAGTGGGGTATTGTATTGAACGCTTTTGCGAGGTCCAGGTAGGCTGTGTGGACCACCTTCCCCTTGTCAATGGCCTTGGTGACTGTTTCAAAGAAATCGACCAGGTTTAAGAGGCAGGATCTGCCCTTAACAAAGCCGAACTGGGTAGGATCCAGTGTCTGTAGGTCCCCAATATCTTTATTTATGAGGTCCATGATGATCCTTTCCATAGCTTTGCAGACCAAGCTAGTCAGGCTTATGGGGCGATAGTTTGCAGGATCCGTTGAGGCACCACCTTTGTGGAGAGGGACCACTGTTGCTGTACGCCACTCTTTGAGTACATATCCTGTAGTAAGGCTGAGATTGAACAGTAGTTTTATGTTTGGGTTTAGCTCTTCTTGGAGTTCATGTAGGACGCAGCCCGGGACACCGCCTGGTCCCATTGATGCTGTGTTTTTTGCTTTGGAGAGGGCGGCTCTTGCCTGAGCATCTGAGATGTCAGGGGCAGCACTCTGCTGGGATAGATATTTGCCCTTTTCGTGGGGGGGGAGAAGTTTGCGCTGAACCTGTCAGCTAGGATGTTGGCAATGTCTGTGGGTTCAGTGTATTTTTTGTCATTTTGGACTAATTCTGAGCATATCTGGGAATTCCCACCCAGGTTCCTAACATAACTAAAGAAAGCCTTGTGATTATCCTTAGTGTCCTGTGCAATTTGTCTCTCTAGGTTGGCCTTAGACGATTTTTATGAGTGCCCGTAGTTTTTTGCTAATACTGATCAGAGATGCCTTCCCTTTTTGGGATTTTGCTCTATCATGTAGTAGCTTCCTCCTTCTATTGTATAGTTTGTTTATGGCTGGGGTCCACCAGGCAGGACGTCTGCCTTTGGAGGATTGGGTCTTGGTTTTATTTGGGATTGCATGATCCATGCATTCCTGAAGGTGTTCATAGAATGCATTTATAAAGGATTCTGCGGTCTGGGCCGTATTTTCCACAGGCCCGGGGGCTTTGAAGGATTCCACCTCGGTTTTGAAGAGTGTGAAATTTGCTTTAGAGAAGTTTTTCACTGTGGTTTTCTGGGTAGGGGGTGGGGTCGGGATGTGAATATCCAGTGAGATTAGTTTATGGTCTGATCTTACCAGTGAGGGATACACTTCTGGTCTGGAGCATAGAGTCCCAATGTTGGTGATGATCAGGTCCAGTATGTTTTCCTCTCTTGTGGGAGTGGTAACAAGTTGTTCCATAGCATTTGAGTTTATAAATTCTAGGAACCTTTGGGCTAGGGTGTTGGAGCTAGAGTTATGCTCCCAGTCTATGTTTGGGTAGTTGAATTCACCCAATATAATGGTGTTTGGAGAGACCTTCATCTATTTTTCTAATTGCATACAAAGTGGCAGGCTACAGATAGTTGCAGCCACACAAAAATAAGTACAGCGCACACTCCCAGCTAACCTTCTGCACAATTACATGTTTAGTATATATCCCTGCCAGGGGATGAGGTTGATCAGCCAGTATATTCATTGGGATATGAAACAGAAATGGTAAGAGGTAACTAATATAGTCATCAGGAGAATGGAGATTGGACAAGTAGAACTGTATAAGAGGAATATAAACTAGAAGATACCAGATCGGTGGTCAGCGAGTGCAGGGGGCAGCATCTCTGCAAAAAAACAAGTTTATAGAGGAAGAGGAATGTTAAGTATACTCTGTTCTCCTGTATTATCTGGCTTTTTTTTTCATGTTTCCAGACTCAGCATTATGAATCCCAGCATTTCTGTAGTGAACTGTTTGAGGTACCTAAATCATTGTAGCTGCATAATTAAGAAAGGGATACTAGGCAACTCACAGTTGTGATGATTGAAATGCTTGGTTTTCTGCTTACTCTAAAGTATCATTGCAAACCTATCAGCTAGCTCAGTAATATAAACTGCATTAAAAATACTTAATTGTTTTAACTGTTAGATGACATTCAAGTCTAGGATAGACATGCTACAATGGCAGCAATTTGAAGCTAGTCCTGAGATGGTTTTCCATTCGGAAGGTAGTGAGAGCTACAGGAATAATTCACTATCGGGTGCTTGTCCCCCTCTTTAATTTTATTTATTGTCAATTTCCAGCTAACCCATGGATCTGCCTATGGTTGCAATTAGAAGCAAATCCTCAAATGATTTTCCACTTGAGAGTGACAGGGAAAATTCACTGTTAGGCACTTGTTTGTTTTTTTTTAACTTTATGAATGGGCAATTGCGAGCATACCCAAGGCACTCAGGGGGTCTACAGGGAATGGTGTTGAGTAGCGTGCTGAGCCAGCAGAGGAGTGGAGATAGAATAAAAAGTTGAGATATAAGTAGCCACTGGGGCTGAATGGGATCAGGAGATACTACAACTGAATTTTAAGTTTTAATAGGTTTGCCATTTTAAAATCCTTGAATTCTGGGGCATTTACTGTGGTGGCATTATTGTTTGAAATCTTGATAGAGAAAATTAATGCAGTATGATGAAATTTTACCATAGATAAAGATTACAATAGGAGTTGTGCACAAGGTATTAATCTTGGTTTGGACAAGATCAAAAATGTTAGGCCACCTAGTAAACCGATTATTTTTTCCAAGGAGTTAGCATTTATATCAAGCAATCATTGGGTATACCAAACATAAGTTAATATGTTGATGATTGAAATCTCCCAACTTAAAATTATTTTCGTTTGTGGATAATTCAGCTAACACATTGATATTTTTTTTTTGGCTTTCTGGGGACATGGAGGTGATTTATAGCATGATATAAAGTGATAATTTGTCTTGTTTAGGGTGATTTGGACCTCATTAAGTTCAGTTTATAGTTAACAAGGAATCATTCTGGAGACAATTGGGTCTCTGAGAAATACTGATACCCCCCACACACCCCTTTCATTTTCTATAGGCCTGAAAGCATGACAAGGGCTGAACCGTGATAGGGAGAATTTGCTGTCTTCATAGTTAAGCAGGTTTGTATTACTACACAGATAGGGATGTTTTCAAATTTCAGGAGTTCCTCAAGATCCAGTAACTTATTGCGAAAATTCCTGCCATTGAGTTGATCATCTTTAATATGGTTAGGAGCTGGAATTTCTGCAGTCGTTTTAACTAGGTTATGATGTCCAGTAGATGAACTTTGCCTAAAAAAGACTGTACAAGAGCAATAAAGATTTTGCTCAGTGTGCAGAAGCTGTAGTATGAAGGGTGCTAGTCAGGTTTTATGAAGCAAGTAGGTCTGTCAGTTATCTCATCTCAAGATGACACATACTGAACTTCCCATGAATGACACTAACTGTGAAGCTAGTTATGAAAGCCAGTTATCTTTTCCTTGCACTTGGACATCATTCTTGATAAAGGTAGGCTTCCATTCAGTAGCAGAGTCTTACCAGCATTAGACAAATACATTATGAGATTCAGCATGTCCCTGTTTGTTGAGGTCCTCAAGTCATTCACACACTCATGGGCCTCTTGTAGGTCACAGTCATATTTGTCTGGTATAAGGAATGTGAGACCCCCTTAGCATCATGGGAAGCTGGTGCCAGAAAGACACCTGTTACCCTATTCTTATCCATTTTGGTGAATGCAGAAATGGAATGCCTAATGTTAGTCGCCAGTTTCAAGAACATTTTCATCTGTACATGCAGATTTAGTAGAAATGGAAGGTTTAGGTCTGTATCAGTTTATTGAACTGCTATTTAGCGAACAGCCATTCATCGAAGCCGTTCTTCATCGTTTGGCCACCATCTGGAATTTGACCTTTTCCCCACTGTAGTGCGATCTTGGAGTTGGTATATTTAGTTAGGGGGGTGGGGGGCTCAGCCCCTCACATTAAGGGGAGGGGGTATAGCCCCACAGCTTGGTAGGTTTTAAATTTTTTTTTATTGTGGCTTAGTTGGCCAACTGCTAATTTGCTGTTTGATGAAGAGTGGCTTCGACAAATAGGGGTTTGACGAATGGCTATGTGCTGAATAACCCCGTTCGATAAAGTGATATAGACCCAGAAGGTTTTTATGGTCTGTGGTCTTATGACACTGTGAAATATGTGACCTTGTGGTGTTTCTGTGTGTGTGTGTGTGTGTGTGTGTGTGTGTGTGTGTGTGTGTGTGTGTGTAGGGTGCATTGTAACTGGCAGAAGGTCAACTCATTTAAAAGCAGACAGACTGTTAACAACTGTAGCAGCTCTGTACTGTTAGACCAAATAATGCACTAGACTGCTATGCAGCACAGTAGAAAACTACAAGTTTCAAGTCAACAGTCCATAACAAAACCATCTGCATTAAGGTCTGGAGTAAGTAGTCACCATGGAACACTAGCAGCTTTCCTTCTGTTGCATACAAAAATAGCAAAAAGTATTGTAAACAAATAAAACTCTGGCACAAATCATCTGTAGCTGCAGAATAAGCAGCATTTGCACATAGTAATACACACATTCCACTGGATCTTAAAGTTGCATAAGACACCCAAAACTGTAGCAGTTTTTCTTTTCTCTTAACCAAAAACAGCACAAATATGTTCTAAACAAGTGGAACTGTGCCAGAAGTGAGCAATAGCAACAGATTGCTCTTAAGTAACACACATATGGCAATAGATGTTAAATGAGCAACTTCCCTGGTTTTATTCGGACTGGCAGAAGGTAATATCAGGTAAAAGCAGGTCAGGTCTAATTATCACTCGTAGCAGATTTACACTTTCATGAGCAGGGCAAAATGAGGATATTCCAGTTGTGCAGGATGGCTGCACAGCTGAGGGATGTATCTCTTTCTAAACTATGCCTGAGAACTGTTTCTTTTCTGAAAATGTTTTATTAATAAACTGACTTTTATATAAGGATCAGCTCTGCAGCTCAGGAATATTTCTCTTCACTTCCATGTGGAGAGTTCTGAAATTATACCTTTTTGTCTTATGGAACAATGTTTAGGCATGGGTGCAAAACATACTTTCAAGAAAATAGCAAGGGAAATTGCTTATATTTTCTTTTCCTCTACTTCATTGTGTTATTCCAGTAGCAAAAGATTAAGGGATTCAGGTAATCCTCTGAGTTCCTTTAAGTAATTAAACACTGCAGTGTGACTTACTGTCAGGGATGATCTCCTGTAATAATAGGAGGGAATGGTTTTGCATCCGTATAGGAACTCGTTTTATCTCATAGATTGAAGCCAGAGAGTTTGATCTCAATTCAAGTATTCTTTTCCCCCATGATGTCTTTGCTTTGGGAAAGAGCCACTGCCAGAAAGACTTATTTTTCTGTGTGTCAGAGGTTTTACTTTTGGCTTAAGAACATTAGACTCTTCCCCCCACCCTTCAAGTCACTCCCTAATGTGCTTGAACACTTGTCCTATCTGCTTGATTTGTGTTCCTATATGATTGGTTTGCGGTTATTATACTTTCAATTAAATTACATTCTTAGTTTAGCTTGCTTGCCTGAACTAAGTCTAGATTTTTGGTCCCGATGTTAAACTTTTTCTAATCGGCTTTCTGCAGTGTTCCAACCAAAAAAAAAAGTGCTTCTTCTTTCCAGTGTGAATTTCCTTATAGAAACAATGACTAAACTTTTGTTGATGTCAGTTTTCTCTTTCTTCTTGAAGTTGGGAGGGTGGCCTAATAGTTAAGATGTTTGCCTTACAAACACAAGGTGCAGGGTTTGAGTCTCACAAGGGATAATCGGCTAGGTTTAAAATGGCTCACAAGGGCAGTTAGCTTAGTACCAATCTATGAACTTATGAAGTACCTTCTCCAGAAGGCAGCCTTGCTTTTAACAGTCACTACTGCTAGCAGTATGTCAAAGTTGCAATGATCAGTGTGTTTTTCTCTTGCACTGTTTTCCACAAGGGTGGTAAACCTTTATCTTCTAATGTCTTGGGTCATATGGGACACAGCCTCAAACAGTACATTCCACTTCTGACCTTTTTCCATCATACTGGAATAACTTTTTCACCACATGGATTCCCAGTGTCAGTCATGGTGATATATTTCTAAAATGCTGGGCCAGCTGTTTGTTTCCTTTTAAGCAGTGTAGCCACACAAATTAAACAATACAGAATTAATATCCTAAGTGCAGTCATTTATTAAGAATGGCAAAGTTTTCCAAAAATAATAATATATACTCCATGCAGAGGTAACTATGCAGTGCTGTCAGTTTGCTATGGGGATATCAGTAGTTCCAAGTATTAGTTATTCTTTTTTCTATGGTGCCTCTTTTTTGGTAATGTCTGAAAAAAGAATGCTCCAAAGTGCTCACCAAAAATTGTTTACAGTCAGTAAAATGAATAATTAGTACTAAAACTGTTAAAATTGTGATTAACATCAAGGGATGGTCAGGGGTACTGAAAAAGTGGAAAAAAGTTGTGAGGGGAGAAATAAAATAGAACTAAGCTAATATATACTAAACTGTTTTGTGCAAAGTGTTGCACATTTTAGGTATGTTCTTTCAGCTTGCTAACTACTCAGACATTGCTAGCTCAGATTATATAATATGCATAATGATGCTGGCCTTCACAGTCATTATGGAAAGTAAGAAAGGGGTAAAAAGCTAAGAGGAGGATAGTTTTGTTGAGGTCTTGGCTGAGGCATGGTTCCCACCTGCTTAAGTAAGCACCAGTCTATTGAGATGTAATTAGGAATGGCCTGAGTGATCTGATGCAAAATTTTAATTCAGGGAAACTATTTAGATCTTGCCACAACTTTGTTCTCTAATTTGATTAGAAGATACATTTCATGCATCATTTTCAGGAAGGAATATACCAGTATAATCATGGCGTTCCCTAGATTTCTGTGTAATTGCTTTTTTGATGTCAGCATGAATGTGTGGAGAAGTTTCAGTTTTTGCCTCACTCAGCCTCATATTTTTTTTTGTACCAGAAATATGAACTCTCCTCCTATGATACATGTAAATTATCCTAAAACTGCCTTTTTATTAAGAATGGGTTTAATGGAAATCTTTTCATTTAACCCTGGATGGAAGCTTGCCTGCAACTTAATTTGCCATTTAACCTCCCTCTCTTCTATATAATTACCCCCCTGGGAAGTTAGAAAGATAGTGGAGGACAACTCGGCTATCTTAAAAAATAATCCTGCCTTATGGTCAGTTACCGGCCCTAAGCCCACCTTTGTGTTTAAAACTGGAGTTAACATCAAGAAATATTTTGAAGGAACATCAAATAGTAAGAATGGTTTAAAATATTATATTTATTTGTTTATTCTGTTTATTTTAGAAAGGAAGCCGCGGTGGTGCAGCGGTAGCGTTGTTGCCTCACAACAAGAGGTTCTCCCGTTCGATTCTCGGCTGGAGCTCCTTCTGTGTGGAGTCTGCATGTCCTCCCCGTGGTTGAGTAGTGTTCAAAAGACATGCGTAGAATGGGCGTGCCTTCATTGAAGGTTGGGCGTCGAGCTGGCACCTCGGCTCCCGTAAAAAATATACTGCCAATCATTAGCAGACCGGAGTTCCGCTGTGGCGACCCCTAACCGGGAAAAGCCAAAAGAAAAACAACATTCTGTTTATTTTAGAAAATTTAAAATATAAGAAGTTTTAGTGTGAATACTTTCAACATGTATTACAATGTATATATTTTTAAGATGGTGCTTTAAGATTTTTTTGATTGAATGATGTAATTAATTGTGAGGGTATAAATTGATGAAGTGTTTTTAATGGATTGATTCTGATGAAGTCCCCGGTTTAGGGGATGAAAGCGCTTAATCTGTATTATTCTTTTTTTTGTTTTAATAAAGTGAATTTTATTGTTTAGGATTCCGGCCACTGGCTGTGTTATTTGCTTTTGGTTTGATCGTTTTTACACAGTATTTTGCTGCTTTTTTGTGGTTACTGTATGCACAAAAACGGCAGCTGGTACCTCTTCAGCAAAGTTTTTATGTGGCTTATCATTGGTGAATATTGACCAGGCAGTCCTTTTATTACACTTTCACAGAGTGCCCTCTAGGTTTGCATGAAAAGAAAAAGAAATTGTGTTTGAAAATTTGTCCAGTAAATATTTGATAGCCAGGCTGTCCCAGTTCATAAAGAGTTTTTTTTTCCCTATGATCAATGTGTTATAATTTATTTTGAGCATATTGCTACCATTACATTCAAAAATCATTCAAAGCAATTTGTACTGTGTAACTCATCTTCACTGTAGTGCTTACATTTACCAGAGGTAGACCACACATAGTGGAAGCTGCGGTGTGACAACTATAAACAAGGAGTGGCTTCTCATGTACTTAGTGTGGTTACTGTCTTCCAAACTATCTGCCTTACTGTTTTAACAAATTATATGTATTTTCTCTCTCAGAGTTTTAAATAATGAGCCAGTATTACTGCAACATTGTTTCAATGTATATACTATATATATGTGTGTGTATATATATATATATATATATATATATATATATATATATATATATATATATATATATATATATTTCTTATTATTATTCTTTCGGCTTTTCCCGGTTAGGGGTCGCCACAGCGGATCACCTGTCCGCTCATGATTGGCAGTGGAGTTTTACGGTGTCGAGTTACCAGCCCGGCGCCCAACCTTCCACAGAAGGCACACACACACACTCACACCTAGGGCCAATTTTAGAGTGTCCAATCCACCTACATCATGTCTTTGGGATGTGGGAGGAAACCGGAGCACCCGGAGGAAACCCACGCGACCACAGGGAGGACATGCAGACTCCGCACAGAAGACACTCCAGCCGAGGATATAACCAGGGAACCTCTTGCTGTGAGGCGACAATGCTAACCGCTACACCACCGTGGCCGCTATATATATATATATATATATATATATATATATATATATATATATATAAAATGTATATATGGATCTATATTACATTATCGAATCCCGTTAACATTGAACACCAGAAGACAGACCCGTAAAGCACGAACTACGGTAACGGCGAACATACAAAACCGCGAAATGTCATGGTTGGCCCGTCTGTGGTATAGCTCCGTAAGGTAAGTGTGCGATAGTTGTGGACCTTAGGGTTAGGGTGCGGGTTAAGGTAAGTGCATAGATAGTAATGTATGTAAGGTTTAGTGTAGGTTTAGAAGCAGGGTTTGGTTTGTTTATGTATGTGTTTTATTTATTATGTTTGGGTATGTAGTATGTAGCGCGTGGTGGTGTTGGCCAACTATGATGGTTCGAGATTTGAAAATTCGCGGTTTAGGGGGTTCGATGTATTTGCGGTTCGGGCTATGTGTGTCGGTGTTGTGGTGTTCGATGTTACGGGTTTTCGATAACGTAATATAGACCCATATATATATATATATATATATATATATATATATATATATATATATATATATATATATATATGCACTTTCAATTTGACAATGTACATAAATCCTTTTATCTGTCGCTATTAATGTTCTCATGCTTTGTGTATAGGTCACATTATTTACTGTTATTTGATCTCCATATTGCATTGTAGGTCTGTTTCAAGGTTTTTCTCCCTGGGCCTTTGAGGACCAACTCAGTAAATGCTCACATATGTATATGTGTGCGAACTGCTGCTATCGAATGGCAGTGGCATTTGTGGTGTTTTCAGTTTGATTTAGGTATAAATGTCTACCCCCTTTGTGAATCCAACAGTGAGAAGGTGGTATCACAGAAGTCCTTAAGAAAGCAGAGTGCGATGGTGTGGTATGAGACTGGCCCAAGTCTTGGCTGATCAGTAATTAAGATACATAGCATACTTGTCAACTTCTTTGCTTAAGAATTCTGGACAAACTCAAAACTAACTGGCAGACAAAGGCCCCAAATCAGGAATAGTTCTTAAATATTACTCCAATTCAATTAAAAAAATAATGAATCAACAGGTTTTGCTTCAACATGCTTCTAGCAAATGACAAGAAGTATGAAACTCTAATGGTTAGCAATATTGATTGACTGCAGTCTGTGATATACCAGAAAATGAAACTTTTAATGTGGAACAGGGCAAAGTTATGAAGCAAAATCAGGAATATTTGAGAGGTATGATATGTAGGTTTCAGGAATGGGAGAAAGGGGGGTCAGATGCTGGGAAATTGATGTAAAGGATGGATTAAACTGTGAATGTGAAAAAGATGCTGTTTTGATTGTGACATATGACATAACTGTACATTTCTTGGCATTGAGCTTGAGCCCATGGCTCTGGCACCAAGCATCTGTTTCCGTAAGGCCATTTTCTAGAGTATCCACAACATTTGGGGATTCAATAATGGCTCCCAGTTTGCAGTCATCTGTGAACTTTGTTAGCCAGAATCCCTTAGTGTTGGCTGTACTTCAGAGAAGTAGATGCCAAACAAGAGCGTTCCCAGGACTGACCCCTGAGGTACTCTGACTTGTCAGAAGCTGGATTTGGAGTGGGCTACTTTTACAGCGTGGGTTCTGTCAGTAAGCTAGTTGGCAACCCATTGAGTGACGTAGGGATTAATGCCCAGCTTAGTAAGCATTCACACACATACACACACTTGCTTGCATTCACACACGGAGACACACACTTGCCCCTTGCTTGCATTCACACACACACACACACACACACACACACACTTGCTCCTTGCTTGCATTCACACACACACACACACACACACACACACACACACACACACACACACACACACACACACACACACACTTGCCCCTTGCTTGCATTCACATACACACACACGCACTTGTGGCTTTAAAACACAAGAACCAGTATGACGGTCATAGTCCATGATACCTCACTGGACTATATGAAGAGGGACATGGAGCTCTCTGAATACGTGTCCCAGGTGGGTATGAATCTAGCCTTGAGTCGCTTCCTACCTTCAGCAATGATTATACCACAGGACCAGCAAAAATTACCTACTTTAACAAATGGTTTAGTTTCTGGTGTCACAACAAGGGGATCCAATCTCTGACAGCTTGGGTACACATAACCGACAAGCCACTATGCTTTTCAAGAGATGGTTTGCACTTCTCACCACTTGGCTTCTGAATATTGAGAAAAACTTTGTCACCATAGTACCTTTTTTAGGACATGCCAAGTTAAGCCCGCCGACATAATAAAAATCAGTCAGAAATACCTAAAGGCGCTGCTTCTCAATGCTGGTAGTTTAAATATTAAAAAAAAATGTATTACCTGGAAGCACTCCTTACCCTAGAAAATTCATACACATATATGCAGTCACAGAAACATAGTTCAGAACCATAGTAATCACTCTGGCTATTAAAGTCTACAGTGCCTTTCATACATTTTGATCCCCCTCAGCTCTTTCAAACATATGGAGGAGGTGTTTCAATGTTTTTAAAGCACTAATACAATGCTATACTGGTCCAAAAACATGACTGAATTGAGCTGCTGCTTGCCCAACTAACCACAGGTGTGAACCCCCATCATATCCTTGCATAATAGTGGTACTAAAAACAGACACAGGAATGTTTAGAGGAGATGCATTAAACACGTTATAAAGCTAAACAAGGAGCAACATTAAACAATACAGCCCTGAAATCAAGTTAGTATCTAATCATACTGCCTATGCTGATAAAGCAATTTCAATGTCCATAACTGAAAAATCTGGCATGGTACAATTAACACCATTAAAACTACTGGTGTGTTACAGTAAGACAATCTAGCAGACCTGAGCAAATGGTCGATTCGTACAAGACCAGTGTTACTGCAAAATATCAATGCTAATAATACATATAAGTGAAAATAAATGGGTGCCGCTGATGAAATTATATAGTATTCTCCATTCATAACGAATGCTCCTGCTATGCTGACTCAGCAGAACCCCTTCCGGACCTCGGAGGTTTCAGTTAGAACAGTTTCAGACCCACACCAACATTACACTTCATCGGATTTTTTAAATAGAAGTGCTATGTGTTACAATACCAAGAACAGCTCACAGAGCTAAAATATCTACAGCAGTACCTAACTTGGTTCAGAATGTACCATGAAAGAGAAACTTTCTTCGGGGTGAGGGGGCTTTTCAAAAATGTAGAGGATATCGGGGCACACAAACATGGCCCACAGCATACACAGCAAAACAAGGGCATGTAAACATGATACTTGCCGACGAGAGAACGTCACAATTGCAGTCCAACTCGCTCTAACCTTTAAAACGGCTGCATGAAACACTAACGTGCAGCAGAAAAAATATATATATATAAACGAGCATGGCACACACAGACGCCGAAATGAGCATTAGTAACATACTAAAATTAGAAAAAAGAAACGAGCAGCAGTAGTGATAAATATACGAGCTATCACTATAAACCAACACTTGCATAAAAAAAAAAAAAAAAAAAAAAGACGACTTATTCTGAGTATCAGTAACGAAGATAAATGCAGATAATACTCTCCAAGCCAAATTCAGCATGCAGCATGGGACCTGACTAAAACAGAAGGCAGCATTCACACACGGGAACACAACGACTAGATAATTAACCGAGAACCAGCAGTATCAAATAAAATGTATAACGTAATGCAATAATAATATACAAAATACATATAATTATATATCAGCAGCAAGCAAATACAACAGAAGACTAATCTAGATAGTCGGCAGTAGCATACACTAGTGAACCATCTGGCACCCTCAAACAGAAGCATAAACTATATCAGGCAGCACAAAATAGGGCTAGGAGTGCATTCAAACAGGGGCTGTGTGTAGAATTACATTTTTAATTCACTAGGAAGACATATCTTACCAATGAAGCAAAAAATGCAGACGAAAATGTAGGCAATCCAAACTTTTCAGTAGTCCCTCAAACAAATGCAGTCGACAGGATACACGTACAATGAAAAGGAGTTCCACACACCACATGGGTTTTATTAGGTTGAGTGGGCTGGGTAAGGCAGGTCTGACATCACAATGTGGGAGGAACACTGGCTCTTCTATACAGCATGCAAATCAGGCAGGGATTACCTCACTTTGGGGGAGGAAGCATCCCGATAGCTAGAGCAAGAGCAAATGGCAGATGTGACATCATAATTTCAGAGCCAGCTGCAGGTTTTTCAAGTTGGTTTGCAAAGTGAAACAAAAACAGCATAGAAAGCTAGGAAGCAGAACAGGGAAAACAGTTGAGTGGGTTATTTTTTAAAGCTGCAAGGGTGATTTTTTTAAGCTTTATCAAAGAACAGGGACTGGAAGAGTCAGCAGGTTGGGGAATCTGCTTTAATATTCTGTTGTTTTCCTTTAATAAAGTCTACTTTCTGTGAAGCTAAACTGGTTCTCTTTATGCGTATTATTTCACATGACACTTCATGACTGGTAAGGGTGAGGGTGAACCCTAAATCCTTCAGTCACTTAACACAGAGTGATGATGTGGCAAACTCACTGGCATGACCTGTTGTATGTTTGTCACATTAAAAGATCATCAGCCTCCTCCCAGCCAGTTGACCCATTCATTCTCTCGTCACTTGAGAGCAAGGGTCAGCTACGAAGGGCTATAATTTAGGTAGTCATCAGGAGGGTTTGAGATTTTGTTTATTATGTCATCCTCTTGTGTACCCACTTAGCTGTATCTCATAAGTGGGGCATGCAGTGGATGCCATCACTGAACCGCCCTTCACTCCCTCAAAAGCTGACATCAGCAGGACTTCCCTGCCTACCCACAGGAGACACTACATAGGTGTATCCTCAGTCTTCACCAGGGAAATGAACTCACAAGTATACCAGTGAACATGTGCCCTCCATTAGGATGGACTTTTTGTCTACACCATCAGTCACCCAAGCTACTACCCAAACTCATGTCATCTGGGCCATATCCAAGTCTTTATCCCTTTACACCATTGGTCCAGGCCATGTTAAAAAGAAATGTTCCCATAGCTGTGCTGTCATGCTGATAGTTCAACATGTACCCTTCCGAAGCAGCCATGTAATTTCTAACAGTACCTTCATCTGTTCAAAGTGTACCTTTCCAGAGTCCACTTGTTTGGCCGTTGTGAATCACTTGCCATTTCTGAAGACCATTTCTTTCAGCTTTGATCTGTTGTCCATTGACAGGACACATGCTACAGTTAATGAAAGAATATATGTGCCAGGATGGGGTCTAAACTCATGACCTCTCTGCAGTACTCCTGGTAAATTTGCTATGATCCACAGTGCTCCACTTTCTTGGCAACAGCTGTTTAATATATGTTTCAGATGCTGCTGCTGCTCTGATTGCAGAGCTTGATTTATTAGCATATGCTGTATGTTTGTATACAGCTGCAGCTCCCACTGTGAGAGCTCAGCTGCTTCACAGTGCTGGGGGTGGGTGTGGTTGTAGCAGAAGGCTTGTGTGGTTAGCTTTCAACATGAGGATGTGCAGTTTACTTCCCTTTTCATTTTAAATGTTCCATTGATTGTCATTCCAAGTAATAGTGATGTTGTTGCACATCTGTGTTATGCTGAGCAACAAATCTCCATTCCGTAGACTTTGGGTGCTGAGCTGCACTGTTTTGCATGGTACAGCTGTGGTTGTGCCCCCACCACCACCAGTAAATCCCTGCCTATGCACTATAGTGTAGTCCATAACTTAAGTTTGGGAATCAGTGACTATGCTGTGAATCTCCATTTTGTTTGCCTACTATGTATTTGGACTTCTACAGGTATGCAGTGATATGTGATGTTTCTTTCCTGCACATGGCCTCTTGCGAATCTCTCAAGGCTGTGATATGTAGTTGGTACTGCACATCAACCATTGGTGATTGCAGATTTTGTATGTGAAGTACAGTCATTGTTTTTTTTTCCCTTGCTCCCCTGTTTCATTTAGTTAAAACACCTGATATCCTGAAAGGGTGATTTGCATATATCCCATGAGGCCTCTGATGCAAGAGGTTTAAGGTCTCACACAATTAAAAGTCTAGCTTTGCTAGATTTTTCTTTTTGTGTTTTTTAACCAGTTGGTTATCTGTGTGACCTTATTACTCTTGTTTTAGATTGTTACTTGGGATCTCTTAAAAATATTTCAGATAAAATTATTGAGGTTAACCAACTGTGTCTGTTAGGTGATTCAGATCTGTTATATTTTGAATTTAATGAAATAACTAAAGCTTTATGTATGACTCAACAAAAGAGTATTTTTAATAAGTTTAAGCTGTTTGATCTGAATATTATTAATCAAATGAATACTGTGGACTTGAATTTCATTGAGGTAAATAATGTTGTGAATAAATGGCAGGACTTTGAAAACATTTGTGAAGCTCTTTTGTCTTGATGTAAGAAAACTATAACATTTTACTGAGGACTTCACCTCAATGGTGAAATACTGATCATACTAAACTTCTGAGAAAAAAGGGAAAAAAATTTAGGCTGTGGAAGAGTTTCAAGATAAATTATTTAAATAGGGCTTATAGTTTAGTCTCTACAAGGTTAAATTACTCTTTGAGATTAGCAAAAAGTAAATTTTATTCTTACGTTAGATACAGTGATAATAAGGTTAAATTTTTCAGATCAAGTTCCGTTTGAGGTGAAGCGCCGAGTGCTGGAGAATTATTGGTGAGTTTGCTCAATGAGCACACCTTGGCAGATGTTACACTCTTTGACGATGTTTCTGATGTCAGAATTTTAATAGAAGATTGTATGTGCCCAGTTTTCAATTTGACCCCTCTGCAAGCATCTTTGAGACATATTTAAAAATGGTATTGATATGAGACCTGATAATATTCCAGGTGTTTTCTGGGCATGTCGCAGTAAATGTATTTCAGCTACTGTCACTCAGTTTTTTTGATGACCTGTTGCATTATGGCACTGTTCCTGCTAGTTAGAAACATCCAGACATCATTCCTGTTCATCAGGAGGGCCCAATGGACAATGTAAGTAATTGTAGACCTATGAATTCTACTTCTCTAGTGGAGATGAGTTTTGAGAGGTATCTGCTTTCCTTTCTTAATCAGGACTTTGAGATGTTTAATGGACCTCACTCAACATAGTTTCACAAAACAAAAGTTGTACATTCACTAATTTAATTGAATTTTGTGACCCACTGACAATTGCCTTAGTCTGTATTGATGGTCTATTTGGATTTGTCTAAGGCTTTTGGCAGTGTCTCTCATTCTGCTATCATGGGTCTGTATTAGATGAACGAAAGTTCATCTTGGCAAACGCTCACATGAGTGAAAATTGCGGAACTCGAAACCGCAATTGTGAGATTGCAGTACAGTGAAGATGGGAATATTTGCCCTTTCTTCACTGTAGTGCGATCTCGGAGTTGGAATATATATTTAGCGGGGGTGTGGGAGGGACAGCCCCCCACAATTGCAGTTTCGAGTTCCTGGATTTTCGCTCATGTGAGCGTTTGCTAAGATGAACTTTTACTCATGTAATATAGACCCGCTGTCATTGATGCCATGCTCAAAAACAGAGTTAATCCATGCATTGTTCGCTGGGTGGCTGACTGGCTTTGTGGGTGAATTACAGAGAGTAGGAATGGGAAATTTCACATCTAGCTGGCTTTAAGTGAACAAAGGGGTACTCCAGAGCTCATTTCTATGTCCAGTATTGGTTAATCTGGTATTTACATTCTTCCTAGGATATCTAATTTTTGGTTAATTATGTCGATGATATTAAATTAGGTTGTGTTATTACATTGCAGGGGATATTGACCACTTCAACACTTACATGTGTTTGGTGGCTGAATAGTTAGACTTAACTGGACTAAAAGTTAATAAGGATAAATGTGCTACTTTGCATTTTGGGAAACCAGTGGTCGAATGTCAAATAAATGTAGGTCTCACTACTTAAAAAGATAACTGAATATAAGGATTTAGGTATTATTATATGTAGTAATTTTAAGTATAGGACTAATGCCTTAAAAGTTAAAGATAAGGCATTAAAAGTTGTTGGCTTAATTTTTAAGAACTTTAAAACAAGAAGTAATGACTGTCTTTTGAGGTAGTTCATATATATATATGTTTGACCCACCATTGAGTGTGATGTATTGTTTTGTTCCTACAAGAATGGTTATCTCCTAGTTTTAGACAGTATCCAAGGAAAATTTACAAGGTGTATCATTACTTGTAGAGATAAAATCATATCCATCTAGACTGGAAAGTCTAAGCTTCTTTTCAGTCAGTTATCTGAGGGGTAAACTTGGTTTAGCATACAGAGGGCTCTGGAGTGAAGAATATTGATTTTTTTCTAAATATTGAATTGATGAATATAAGCATATTAAGCAGATGCGCATATTTTATTTACATAACTGAGGAGTCAAGGACAGTCGTAAGTGCAAACTATTTAGCACAGTTATTGATTCAACTTTCGAACAGGGTTCCTTTACATATTTGATAGTCTTTTTCTTTGTAAATATTTAAAAAAAAATATAACTTGATACTTAGTTGGATCCCAGGGTATATACACTCATCTTGGAGTCTGCATTCTGAATAGCCTTTGGCCTTTATTCAGGAATTAATAAACAATTTAACAAATTCTGAAACTTAAAAAGGACATCATCTAGGCCAGAGACTTTCTGAGTAGTTAAGGCCATTAAAATATTTCCATGTCCTCCATTGTAAGGGGGGGGGGGGCTAGAATAAAACCTGATCTATCAGTTCTGATGTAACATTTGGGGTGTAAAGTCTATTGAGAAACAGAGTTTGCAAGTGAATGGTACTGGCAGTCCCAAAGGTGGATCAGGTAATGTTTAACAAAGGCTCCCAAAACCTTCTTTCACTTTATCTTTAGTTCCATTTAAATCATCTACCCCAATGTAATCTATCACGTGCTGTATTTATCTGCCAAAAGAGCATTGCCAATTGTGTGCTGCTCTTGAGCACATTTCATAATAATAGTGTGGCTAGAGCCCTGATTACAAAATATGTCTTCTCCCCTGTAGTCTGGAGACATGATTTGGCTTGTTCCATTAAGATTTCTAGGTAAGAGATCAGATTTGCACACAAGTGCGAGAAATGCAAGAGTCACTTTTGCCATGATAATGTGTTTTTTTTTTCAATTGTTTTTCTTTTTTTTTTAATTTACACTCTCTAAACAGCAAAGGTGCTGCTTAGCGAGGGTAAAACAATTGCAGCCATTGTCTCTATACCTTTCTGAGTTCCACAGCAACTTAATATGCTGCCATGAAGCGGTGGATTCATTTTTCAGTGAGCATTACCTGTACATTAACACCTTGCCGAAAAACATTCATTCTACAGTCAGAGTGGTGATATACAGGTCTCCCATATGCTGAAGGACAGCATAATCAGTTGAGGAATCTAAGCGATTTGAAAATGTTGCACAAAACATTTAAATCCTTTATTTAGTACTGTTTTATCAGTGCAGTCTTAGCACAGATTTGGAGAAGAACTTACACAGAGGCATCATCATTTCCTACTTCTCTAGTAGTGTCCTAAACGATCTGGTAACAAAAAGAGTAAATATTTCAGAAGAGTTAAGGGATCTTTGCCTGAGAGGTTTGAGTGTAGAGTGATTAAATTCTATATCACTCACTGTCCATAATCGGTAACCCCTCTAACTATTGTTCCATCAGAGTCATTGCAGAATGAATGGTATATAGTGCAAAACAAGAAGGGTAACATACATTTGCATTAGTGAGTTTAACCTTTTCCACCTTTCAGTTAATTATTGCCAATCGCGGTGGTGGTGCTGCGGTAGCGTTGTCGCCTCACAGTAAGACGCTGTCCGGTTCGACTCTCAGTTAGAACGTCTTCTGCGTGGAGACATGCGTGAATGGGCGTACCTTCGTTGAAGGTTGTGCGTCAGGGCTGGTAACTCGGCACATAAAAATCAACTGCCTATCATTAGCGGACCGGAGTTCCGCTGTGGCGACCCCTAACCAGGAAAAGCCGAAAGATACAACAAGTTAATTATTGCCAATCGACCTTTAGATTTTTAGTGGTCACTGACTATACATAGATTACTGGTATTGCAAGAATACTGACTGTTTTCTTGTTGTCACTAAGATTAGACTGTGCACTCAAACAGACTGAAAAAAAGACCCCGATGTGATAGTAACAGCATCAGTGGATAGGATGAAGAAAACAATCTCCTGAGATGATAGGAAGCATTTCTGAAGAATGAAGTCTGAGGATGTTAGGGCAATTCCCCCATTCAACAAGACTGTGGTCGCACTGGATCTAGAAATGCTACTTCCATTTCTAGACAGTTCTGAAAGCCCTGTATGGAAATAGACTTTACAGTGGTGGAAAGTACATAGGAGGATGACAGGGATTATTGGAAGGAAGGAAAAATTCAACTTTGAGGGGAAAGTTTAATTAATATTTTTTTAACCTGGAAACAGCAAGGGGTATGTAGCACAAGGTCTTGGTCCACAAGATCAGGAAGCACTGTGATGGAGTACAGTTTATGGAAAGCAATAAAGAGGTTAGGAGGTGGCATCACTAGAGTAAACATTTCAACCTGGAACTAATGAAGGCCTTTTGTACAGAAAGCATAGTAGATGTGTGGATTAAGTTATTTTGATTGGTAGTGCAATCTGATTTACTAATCTATTTTAGAAACAATGGATCAGATCAAGATGGGACAGGGTTCAGAGGGAGAAGTGTGCAAGATCACCTATTTATTGACATGGTGGGGAACAATAATAATAGTAATAAAAAGCTTAATAGAATGTTTGTAGCGTACCTTGCTAGCACATTGGTGATAATACCTTTTCTGCTCTTGAGACAATATGTGCAGGGTATTTGTTTCTTAAAAAATGAAGCAGTATGTTAGGGAAGGTCTAGTTCATGGCTTGGTTGCTTCATGCGCATGCCATAGAACTGTTACCTACACGTAGAATCAGGATATTCAGCTAATCAGAATGCAAAAATTTGATAGAAATGTATGATGTCCTTCAAGAATGCAACTGCAGTCATGCCAGGAAGGCCTTCCAGACGGATATGAGGACTCGGATGCAGAGGACTCCATCCCCTTTCCCTCCTTGGGACATTTGGGGGGTTCACCCAACACCATGAGGAACATTTTTTAAGCAAGGCCAGGAATATATTCTTTCAAGCCTTCAGACTTCCTTCCTTAAAAAGCCCCACACACCCTGGCTATACCTACCTCCTGTGCTTGTTTGTTTGGATGACCCTGTACTCTGACTCCAGTGTTACCCCGTTACTCTTCCTCCTGCTCCAGCCAAGCCAGACAGATATTATAGGTCCCAGAAGATGCACCCTTGGGTGCTAATGCTAAAGATGTGTTAAATGTCCATAAGAAAAAACAAAATCAGTTCCAGATGGTCAAAGATTTCCTCCAGGTTCAGCCCAGGTTCAGCAGCCCAGATTCAGCAGGAATTGGCCTTCTAAAACTTCCCTGAAGATTAATCAAAGGGGTAGAAACAGGCGTGGCGAGGGGAATGAAGAGACATACAGAGGTTCTTGCTGATTCCCTATCAGACACAGCAGAGCCAGATACTCAGATTTCTTGCAGGGCCAGATGCATATCCAATTCAGCATTGCCCCCAGCTGATCATCTGCTTCATTCAGTCTTCAAATGCCTGGCTTCATCAATTGTCATTGCAGCTCAGGCTCCCGCCAAATTTACCCGTAACTGGGACAAAAACCTCATATAAGTAATACACCGATTACTTGCTTTTGAAACTTGATTGATGTCATACACCGTTACAAAACTGGCTCCATCCGGACTTCATTGCTTCAAGACTTCAGACATCCGATCAAGCAACCTTCTTAGCTAAGGAGATAGAGGACACTCTCAGCAAATGACCAAACACATGACACACGCAAGAGCAAAAAACTCATTATTCTTCAAGGTTTGGGCAGAACAGCACCCAGATGACTGCCCTGAATTCTTGCCAGGCAGAGGGTTACACTGCGCCCTGCATTCCCTCCTGGTTACATTAGCAACTACATGGTCGAAAGCTTCCAACAACCTAGAAAAGCCTGGTCCTCAGCACAGCATGGTTCTAGAAACAACAACTATACCGTAGCAGCTTCCAAACCTACAAACAAAAAATTACTGTACCTCAGGGCTGTAGCCAAAAGGCATTTTAGATGTCATCCAAAACCCCAGAGTACAACAGACATGACCACAGATGCCTCCCACCTGGAACACAGCTTATGACCAGGGCAGCTGTATAGCTGACAATGGTGACCAAAGATAACACATGCCATGATAAAGTATATTGAAAATCACTGCAGTAATGCATGCCATCGATACCGAAAAGGAAATGCTGGCAGAGGCCATCTTATAACAATCTGACAGAGCAACATTCTGCAGGCTTTCTTAAACAAGCAAGGGGCAACCACACCATTCCGACCCCCTATACCTCACACAATGAATCTTTTGGGAAGCCAGGGGCAGACTGGAACATTTGGTTGCAGTAATCCCAGTTTGTTCCAGGCAAAGACAATGCCAAGACAGGACAGCCAGGCATTAATTATGTCACACCTCAGTGGAGAGGTTGCCAGGATCGAACGAACCAGGGTGCCTCTCACAAATCGACACCGGGCAGGCCAGTAGGGCAGGCCTTTGCCTCACACCCCAAATCCATAATCTACAAATCAATCACAAGGACATATCATCCACAAATCTGGAAAATTCTTGCTCTTTCAATGGACTGAACTTCCTCTGGAATCTAAAAATTTCACCCCGCCCACCATGACCACATTACTGAAGATCAAAGCAGCCAGGTTCAAGGGGATCCCATTAGCTCCAGAAGACCAAGACAACACTGGTATCCACTACTATGACATATGCCAAGACAAAAGTGGCCCCAATGGCCCTACTTTTGACTCAACACAACTTCAAACAGCATCCAACCTTCATTCCACTGGTCAACACAACTTCCCAGGAGCAGCCCACCTAATAACCTCAATTATCTCTCCAAGGATGAAGTTATCTCTTAACAAACACAGAAGCTCAAGACACAAGGTTTACTTAGTTTACTTAGCAAGAAAAGGCAGATTCAGCATTTGGAATACTCAGCAAGGGACATGATGCATCACATTGATGATGCATCTCATCCTGAATATTTATTGATCTATAGAGGTGAATGGGATCAGCTCATATTCTTCCATAATTCTACATCCTTCAGCTATTCTTAGCTAGATAGGCCAGATCCATTCCTGTTTTCACCTGTGTTTTTATATCCTTTGTTAAGGCATCACAACATTAGAAAGGCTCAGTGCCTTGGTGTCAGCTTGGCCACCTCAACTTTTCCCTAGAAACTGAGCCACTCTCCTCAGTGGACTTACAATTTCTCTCATGGAAACATGCTTCCTGTTTTTCAGTCTGGCACAGCTCTCAGCAAGAAGGCACTTCTGAGCTACAGGTTCACCACCGTTCATAATCTTTCATAAGAACAGGGTCTCCCTATCACAGAGACAGGGTCTCCTTTCTACTTTTATGCCAAAGGTCTTTAAATCAAGCTCTTTAAATTTAGTACTTCTTTCTTCTACTTTCTTCCTCAATCCTGAGAGCAAGCATAAGACTGAAGCTCTTTGGGGACAGACACATTCAACTTCACTACTACCTGACCAAGAACCAAGACCAGTAGGAAGTCTGATCAGCTTTGTAGCTTACTCTGGAGTACGTAAGGAAAAGCAATTTCCACAAGACTATTTTCAAAATGGATTGACATTGCATCAGATTTTGTATTTCCTTCCATGGGAAGAATGTTCCAGCCAATGTCAGACCACACACCACCAGAGCCCTCTACAGCATTCTTAAGAGGGTCTTAAGAAAGGTGCCTAGAAGAGACATTCTGCAAGCTGCTACATGGAGCTCCGCGCATTCTCCAAAATCTCCCTTTACTCCCTTCTCCAGCAGGCTTCAGCTTGGCCCTTTGCTGCAGGTCCTGCATTTTTGACACACCATCCATTCCCTCCTAGAGCATTCCTCCTCCCCAGCAGCTCTATGGGTATTCAACTATTATGTTATGACTGCAGTTGCATTCCTTGGACATAGTACAGTTTTTTTGTACCTACCATAAATGTAGATGTCCGATAGATATGCAACTGCAGTCGGATTCATACCCCTCTCCCTTGGGTCCCACTCCTATCTTTCTCTTTCTCTTGGATATCTGTTATGGTGTGTATTTGTTGTTTGTTTTTTACCATTTGTTTCTGTCTTCCTTTTTGATCCTTTTGATGATTTCCTTCACCCCACCTCCCTGGCTGGGGGGCAAAGAGAATTGAAGATGGCCGGCTGATGCTTATATATATACGCCAGCCACTGACGCCGGAGAGAAATGAAGACTTTCGACCGCCGGAGGGCTCCTGAGAGGCAGGACCCATGTTATGTTATGACTGCAGTTGCATATCTATCGGACATCTACATTTATGGTAGGTACAAAACTGTACTTTTTTTTCCCCTCTCGCTCACAAAACAAGCACGGATTTTTCACACTCGGAATACATTCTGGGGTTATCACTTTCAAACTTCTAGCACTTAAAGAGAAAGAATTAGTGATGTTATTTTATTTCTTCAATGCTATCGATCAGAACATTAATTTTGTTTAGAAACCTTCTAATTTTATACTTAATTATTGATTGCAAATCCACTGACATATTAATGGACTTCCTTATTTCAGTCAAGTTGTTGCAAATGCCTTATATTAGTAAGGATCTAATAGTAGTCTAAAATTATTCTTGCTTTAATTTGCCGAATCTAATTTTGCTTTCCTGTTTGGTAAATTACTGAATTACTTATGCTTGATTGTGTTTTTAACCTGTTTTCTCTAGCCAATACCTCTTCTCAAGCAAAATATGAATCACTCCATCACAATGTCACAACAACAGATAGCCTGTCTACTAGCCAATGCCTTTTTCTGCACCTTTCCCCGTCGCAATGCCAGAACAAAGTCAGAGTATTCAAGCTACCCAGATATTAACTTCAGCAGGTGAGTTTGTCAGTCAATAAACTAAAAATTCAGGAGACTGAGAACAGATGTCTACTGTTTACTTTTCAAAGAAATGATTATTTCTTTTTTTCACAGGTGCTTTCTTTTTCTGCTTACTGTGACTCAAGAAAATAGTCTCATTTATAACCGTTAAAGTGGCGGTGCACAGTCACGGCTAAGTGGGTTGTTGGTGATAAGAGTATCTTCACTGCAGATGTGTTTATGTTTATTGACACTGATAAACGACAACTATAACTGCTGTAGAAGACATTTCCTTTCTGGTCAAAAAACATAGTGGTGTTTGTATGTGAACGAACCTGTAAGGTGGTGTTTTTTTTTTAATCTGAATGCATGATATCTAAAAGTACATAAATACTATACAAATCATTTCTTTGAGGTATGTACAGTGGACATCTGTTCTCACAGTCTCCTGACCATACGGTCCCTTAAGTAGCTAGTCTTGAACAAATGATAAAAATCTGGGACAATTTCTGAATGTACAGAATAGTACTTTTGTAGAACAACACAGATTGAAATGATTTTGCATCAGAAGAGATGCATTTAATATTTGGTATCCTTGAATAGAAGTTGATCTGCAAATTATTCATTTACTTTTGTATACCTCAATACTTCATGTTTTTCCTTTACATTTACTGTTTTGATATTTACCAAAGTTAATTTCTGTTCGTGACCTCTCCTTTATTTTCTTGCTATATGAGTAATTTTGTTGATTACCTGCCTTTATGCTACTGCTGCATAAAGGCTGGTAACCAAAGAGTAAACACAGTGAGACCTTGTTCTGCCACACTCGTGGTATATAGGAAGAGCTATCTGTGGTGCCAGTGATCCTGATTTGACAAGTTGCACAGATGGTGGAGGGCTTGAGGTTGGAGATTTTACATGATCTGGCAACTAACTGGGGATCCTTGGCAGGCAGTGCACAGGATAGGAAATTAGAAGACTTTAGCACACTTAGCAGAAGTATTGACATCACTGCAGCTTTGTATTTGTATTAATGGAGATGTTCATATGACATATTTTAACCACTATGCACTTTTACTGGTACTCAGCCCTGCAGTGCAGAATAGATTGTCATGGATTTGTGAAAAATTCATTTGTTCATTGTTGGCAAATATATTTGTAGAGAAATAGTATTAATGGGGGTTGATTTCTATTGTTCGCAAATATGTTTTGCACAGAAACAAGAAGCACAAAGTTACTTTTGTTGAAGAGGTGGTTAACTGAGATGTATAGAGACCTAGATAAAGTAGTTCCTGGAAATAGGGGTGTGTGCATGGAATGGTGTTTATCCAGAAACATTTACTGAAACAATAAGCTTGGAAATGGGCAAACTGTGTAGATCAAGTGGTCTTTGGCAGCAGAACATTTCTGGAGCTTTTAGCTAGCAAGTTATAAATCAGTAGAAGCTGAAATTGATATATTATGTACAAATTTCTTTTCATAGGCATAATAAAAAACAGCTAATAACAGATGAGGATCTTAATGCCCCAGAATTTGACTAGTCTTCCATGACAACTTGTAAAAGGTTGTCTAATCTTTTGGGAGTAGTAGTAGTAGTAAATTGATAACTTGGACCACGCGTGTGTGTCTTAAGAAACACAAACAAACAGATTATGAATTTATCTCAGAAAACTTAGTTTTATAAGAGCAATCGTGTTGTCATAAGTATGACGACTGGAAAAACTGGAAATAATTTGTGTGAAAACAGGACTGGAAACAATTCTTTTTTTTTCTATAGCTTGTAAGATTCTGTTATTCATAAACATGCATCACTTTAAAACTGATAGGTTCTGTCTTATAATAACTAGCTCAGATACAAACAAGCTTGTAAGAGTTTAAGATGTCTCTGAAGCTGGAAGGTTACATGAACGATAACAAACCTTTTTATATGCATGCAACAGAGTATAAGTGGACTAAAACTGGAGATGTGTCTGAACATTAGTGATTCAGTTGTGAATGATCCTAGCTGAATAGCAGACAAATGTGGCTGTAATTTATGCTCAAGATATAACTCTGGTGATGACCTTATTTTCTGACATGAATTTTGTTGAGAAAGACATATGTTGTAATATTAACTTTAGAAGTTACAACAGCCATGGCAAAACTATACATAATGCTGCATAAGGCCCAGATGACTTAAGTAGCTGTTTTCTGACTAAAACATGTACTACTTTTGCATTTTGTTTCACTTGTTTCAGAAAAAAAAAACTTTTATTCTGGGTTTGTACCAGAAATTTGAAAGGAATCTATTGTAGTACTGATACCCAAAGGCAGAAAAACGGGATGTAAGCAATTGTAGAACAATAAATCTGACTAGTTTATCAGGGAAAAAGCCTGTGAAAAGGTTGTTCTGTCATTGTTTTGTAACTCATATAAACAAGTAGACATTTTCAGCATAGTTTTATATGCACCTAACCAAACCTATTTGAATAACCTTTTTGAATTTTAAGACAACTGTCCACATTCCTCTGACCTTGGTTTACTTGCAGATATGTCTTTCTGGATCTTTCAAGAGTGTTGACTCAGTATCACACAAAAAATTATTCAGGTTGAGTTCCTTGAATTTTAATAACTAAGTGATTAAAGCAGTGGCTAATATGAGATGTGAGAGTGTAAAATAGAGTTTGGAGTGTAAGACAGCCAGTGATGGTGTTTCTCAGGAATCAGTTTTGGGACCTTTCTTGTTTGGTTTATTTATGACTTTTCCAACTAGTAATAGTACATGGATAAGCAAGTATGCTGATAACACCAAAGTTGGGGGATTGTTGCAAAAGCTGATGGAGATTTGTTACGATTTTTTTTTTGGTTATCAGAGGTATATTTTAGTACTACAGAGTATAAATTTCTTTACTTGAGTATTGGTAATAGTGGTTATCTATATGCCATTAATCAAGAAATGACTCCAGAATCAAATATTGTGAAAGATCTGTGGTATTTGTTGATGATCAGGTTATATTTGAAGCTGACATATTGGCTATCCTTGGACTCTATTAATGAATTGTGAGAGACATCCTGCATACTATTAGCAGTAGAGAAGGAAAAATACTGATCTCTGTTTACAAGTCATTGATCCTTGTACGTGTGGTATTGTGAACAACATTGTATGTATAATTGAGCTTCTCTCAAAAAGCTCAAAATAATTATAAAAAAAAAAAAAACATTTACTAAAAAGGATATATGGAATGCTGCATATTTTGTATAAGAAAGGCCTGAAAGAACTGAAATTATTCTCAGTTAAATATTGGCTGCTTAGAGGAGAGTTGATGTTTAAACATTAACAACAACATTCAGTTTGCCTTTATATCAAATACAAGAGATACTAGGAATAATGTAGTATGTGAATTTATAGCCTTGACTGAAATTCCTTGTCTGGTAACCAGTTTATTGTTCTCTTTTAAAGAACAAAGGGACTAGTCATAAAGGGAAGTCTTTTTTTGGTTATTTTTTAAAAAACGTAGAGAATCTCAGGAAAAGGAAACAGTTTTCTTTTAAATAACTGCTGAAATAAAAGGCAAGATAAAAGAAATGACTCTGTTGTTCAGTCAATATATTAATTAGTAAAATGATTGTTATTTTATCTGTGGTAGAAAATTAATAAACCTGTTAATTCCATAGGTAACATTGATGCATCCTGGATCTATCTCATTCCAGACAACAAATATGACATTAAAGCCATCTGGGAGATCCTACAACAAGTTTCTGAACTTACAAAACCAGGACAGAATCCATTAACTGACTTTTTCCGATTGAATATACAGAAGAACAGTCATCACAAAAACCTGTATGAATAAAATGTATTACTGGTGATACAAAGTGTTGTGTGTACAAAATTAGAACTGCTGACATACCCATGCTTTGTAGCATGTCTCCATGCATGTAAAATAAACCTTTGATTCTTCCAGTATATGTTAAGAGTATTAAAATCTTTTGACAAATAACAACTAATTTGTCGATCTGCGGGTAGATCAAGACCTTTGAATGATTCTTTCATATATGGTGCAATGCTGAGCTGTCTTCCACTTAATAAAGCAATCTACATCTTTGTTAGAATGTATGGTACAGATGGATTTGATATTTTGAGGAAAGGGTGTATATGTTTTATAATCTGGTTCAAACTCTTAGATAGCCTCTTTTGAGACATGCTGTATTATCTCATAGAAACAATGACATTTTTATGTCTAAAAGAATATAGTGGGACACAAGTGGCAATCCCTCTTTGGATTGACAGGTAAACCCCTACATTAATTTGAATCATGTTGCTTAACCATTGTTTTCCCAATAAACTATGTATGAATTCACATTTAAACCTTTTAGTTGTGTTGGCTATTCCCTCATCTGTGACTTGTGGAATAGCACTGAATGGCTTAACAAGGCCAACATAAGCAGTATGCACTGTCAGCCTTTCACCAAGTGCTGCTGTTAACTTTTCTAATGATGGTGCAAGACTGAAAAGGCAAGATGACCCTTTAATAAAACTATACTATTAAACTATACTATTAAACTATACTATTTCATATCTATCAGAGGCACATCCACCTGTTATATTGGATAAGCTAGATTTTATCTCTGTACATGATTTTATGTAGGATATTGGTCAAGCTAATCAATTTAAAATTGGTTCTGATGTGTTTAAAGTAAAATTATGTCAGGTACTTGCAAATATGCCTTTGTGGGTTACCTTTATTTTTTCAAACCACTACTTTGTTGAGTGCTTGAAATGTTTGGAAATGTGATTGAAACCATATCTTTTGTCTGGTGCAGAAGATGCCGATACAAGTAGGTTGGAATGTATTTGGGCAAGGTAAGTATGGGTGTGGGATTTTAATGCCTAAACTTTTGAGATATACAGAAAATTTTGGCTTTACATGTGGGAGTGTTAGTGTGTTTGTGTGCGTGTGTGTGTGTGTGTGTCGGTGTGTTTAAGGGTTTATGGTTAGGGTAAGGACTAGATTCAGTGTTATGCATATTTGTTGATGTATGTAGTGTATGTCTGAGTATCTTGTTTACACTCCTACCCATTCTAACAAATGTGTGTGAGTCTATACTAATTCATCGAAGGTTCAATTCAGCAAACTTTTTTTTATTGAACCCTAACCATCAAACATTCATTTCAGCAAACATTTTCATTGAAAAAAAATATAAACAGGGAAACTAAGCATTTGGCCAAAACAACACCAGAACAGACACCACAGTATGTAAAACTCACCAAAGTGGGAGGCTTTGACCCCCACATCACCCAATATGCCCCCCCCCAACTGTGTATACCAACTCCGTGATCGCACTACAGTGGGGGAAAGGGCAAATTTGTGCTGCTGGCCAACTGCTTCGTTTCCCTGTGTAAATTTTTCACAGCTATGAATGTTCGCTGAAATGAATGTTCGATGGTTAGGGTTCGATGAAGAAAGGTTCACTAAATTGAACCTTCAATGAATGAATACAGACCCAATGTGTGTTGACCCTAGCCTTGGCCTCTGCCCGTAACCCCAACCCTACACTTTCCATTTGAAAGTTGCTTTCCAGTTTAGTGGTAGGGTCAAAAGAAAGGAAACTGTCTTAATTTTTCAATCTTTTTTTTCTTGCTTTTCTGCTAGTGTGTTCAAGCATTTGCCATTCATTCAACTTTGGAATTACAACATTCAGACTGGCCCTGTGTATGGTGTATAATTCATAATATAAACAGACACAGAGGCAAACACTGACATTTTTATGATTGCGCAGTCATTATGTATTGCATATTTATTACTTGACTGTGCAGTTTTACTCTCCTGTATTGTAACATTAACTGACATTTTTTAGGCAGGCTGGTGTAGCTTCGTAAACCAAATGAGGATAACAACACCAAGGTGATGGTGTGGCAGTTAAGTTGGTGAACACCTATTAATTTGAAAGGTATAGCAGACAATCTGTTAGACATGTCTTTTTTCTTATACTGGTTTTCCAAAGTGCAACATTTCTAAAAGTACAACATTAACAGACTTAAGAACAAGCTTTATGTGTGGAACATAATGTATTCTTCCCTGTCTTCCTTTATTGTGTAGCAGATAATCATCTTGCAAGGAGTTGAGTATTTTATTTTTATGTTTGCTCCTTTAACTAGTTTGGGCACTTACTGTGTTGGTCCTCTTGGCACTTCCTTGCACTTATGACGAAATTACATTTATTACCTTAAAGGGTTCAGCTAGGCTGCTTATGCAACTCAGGCTACTGTCTGATCTTCTAAAGAAGACTGCTGTGGCCAAAGACACTACCCTCTTCCACTGAGATAGGAGATCAGGCCATTGACTTCTCTGTCCTTGCTAAGTTATCTGGCTCCAGACTGGATTGTCAAGGCTTAAAACTCTGTGGCATCAGAGGCAGTTGAATGTTTGATGTTTGATGTTTGAATATATCTCTTGTCAAAGTACATAGTCCACTTTACAATGAGCATCTGTTGAAGGGAGTGAAATCAGGTCTTCAATTGAGTTGGAAGGATTTCTAGAATAATTCTGCCCTTGAAGTTGATGTGTGTACAAGAACAAATAACCTATCTGAAAAGCTTACCCTTAGGGAGCTGAGAACATACTTGTATCTGAACTGGGATTGAAATAGAAAAACTGGTGTATTTTTGTACATTTGCATTGCCTGTTATGCAGACCTTTTGCCATCCATAGCCTTTTAAAGGATTTTCCATGTCATTGCAGAATAATGTTGGCATTACAGATGTTCTTCATCTCACATTGCTGCAGTCCTTACACTTGGGTAGTCCGCTGTCCTCGGTCGGCCCGAATATCAAAGCATTAGGCTGGAAGACTGACATCAGGACGTCAGGGTACAAATGCGCATGACCGACGTCATATCCTCAGTCTTTTTTGCCGCATGGTCCGATGCAGAAGCAGCGTTCTGAAATTTTAGTTTCAGACCGAGTCAAAGTTGGCTAAGTACCCCGTTGGGGAATATTTTAGTTTTTTCTTGCCTCAGTGGTTTACCGGATGTCAGAAAAAGTGAATAACTGTATTTCTTGTGGGAAGCAGATACCGCATAGAGATTATCCTCTATGCAGGCAAGCAATGATTTTGTGGGAGACTGCTCTCAGTTTACAACTCAATCTTCAGGCAAGGTTTCTGCCGGGAGCACAGAACTCCTTAGCAGATGTGTTGAGCAGACGAATTATGGATCCCCACAAGTGGAAATTGGATCCTCATGTATTTCAGAAATTGACAGTGTCATGGGGAACTCCAGACATAGATCTGTTCGCTTCTCCACTAAACCACCAGCTGCCAAAGTTTTGCACAAAAAGGTTTCATCCCACAGCTTGGAAAGTGGATGCTCTCTCTTTCAATTGGAGCAATCTTCATGTGTATGCCTTTCCACCTCTGCCTCTCCTCCCAAAGGTACTCCTAAAGGTCAGACAGGACAAGCAAGATGATTCTAATAGCTCCAGATTGGCCTCGACAGCACTGGTACCCATTACTGAGAAGTCTGGTTCGGGAGCCTCCATGGCCTTTGCCGATTCCACACCTGCTGTCTCAAGAGAACAGTCATTTACTCAATGTCAAACTTCACTCTCTTCACCTAACAGCCTGGCATATTCTGTTTTAAACCCTGGAGGGTCTCAGCTTCCGCAGCAAGTTTTGAATGTTATTTTGGAGGCCAGAATGCCTAGTACAAGGAAAGTAAGATAAATGGAAGAGATTTTTATTTTGGAGTGCAGCAAAGGAATTTGATGTTGCTAAGCCTAATTTAAGTGTGGCTCTTCAATATCTTGCTGAGTTACTGGACAAAGGGTTGTCCTTCTCTTCTATTAAGATTCATGCTGCAGCAATTTCTGCTCACTATGACTGTGAACCACCATTGTTTTCTCATCCTTTGTTTAAGCAATTCCTTAGAGGGGCAAAGAATATAAGACCCAGAGCTCCTACTCCTGCTTGGGATCTCAATTTTGTGTTGGAGAAACTCACTCTACAACCTTTTGAGCCTGCAGCTACTGCCGAGTTGAAATATTTGTCATGGAAGACTGCTTTTTTGTTGGCCATTACCTCTGCGAGAAGGGTTTCTGAATTACAGGCCCTTATGGCAGTTGAGCCTTTCTTAATTTTCCATAAGGATAGGGTATCTTTACGTACTAATCCTTCCTTTATGCCTAAGGTGGTTTCTAGTGTGGCTTTAAACCAAACTATTCATTTGCCTACTTTTTATGCAAACCCCCAAAATAAAGGGGAAAAGATTTTGCACACCTTGGATGTACACAGGCAGTTGCGATATTATTTGAGCAGAACTAAAGGGTTCAGGCAGTCTCAGCAGTTGTTTGTTTCTTTTGCTTTGGGTTCTCAGGGCAAGCCTGTGTCAAAACAAACTATTTCTAAGTGGATTGGGTTTTGTATTGCTTTCTGTTATTCCCATCATGGTAAGGTAGTTCCAGCTGGGATTAGGCCTCATTCCACTAGAGCTACTGCCACATCTACAGCTTTTTTAAGGGGTGGCAACTAAAGATATTTTGGAGGCAGCTACTTGGAGTTCAGTGCATACTTTCTCTAAGCATTACCACCTTCCACTTTACTCTAAATCTAGGGCTGGGTTTGCCACTGCTATTTTACAGGGCATTTTGGCAGCTCCTACTACTTTATAGTTTTGCCATCCTCCCTTACCTCTGCTTTGGGATTCTACCCAAGTGTAAGGACTGCAGCAATGTGAGATGAAGAACATAGTACAGTTTTGTACCTACCATAAATGTAGATGTTCAAGATCCACATTCCTTCCCTCTGTTGTTAGAGGCGGTTGTGTGGTTTGGGTTGTAAATATTGTACATATTGTATATATATTGTTCATATGATTAGTGCAAGGGTGTTTGGTTGTTTTTTGCTGTCTTTTGGTTTTGACCTTTCTGTTTAGGGTCTTCTGACATCTGGGGCAAGAAAAGACTGAGGATATGGCGTCGGTCATGATTTGTACCTGATGTCAGTCTTAAGCGCCTTGACCGACGTCAGCCTAATGCTTTGATATTCGGGCCGACCGAGGACAGCGGACTACCCAAGTGTAAGGACTGCAGCAATGTGGATCTTCGAACATCTACATTTATGGTAGGTACAAAACTGTACTTTTTTATAACTACTACTTAGAAGTGCTGGAGTATTAGGGCACCTTTCTTTGACTATTCTGGCCTTCCATGAAATTGTGTTTGTTTTTCCTGGCCATATGGTGATAGGGTGTGTCTCATGTAAATTGCTCTGTGAAGCCAGGCATGCAGTAAGATGTTTATCTTAGTCTTGCATTTGTGCCTCTTGAAAACCTTCCTCAGACTTGCACACTTTGGAACACAGAGTAGAGATAGCAGACATTGTGTAAGTCAGATCTCCTTTCCATCCATCTTTTATGGTATGCAAGCTGAAAATACAGCCAAAGTAACATACTTCCCCTTCTTCCAAATATGCATAAAAGCAGTAGTATCAACTAATGCAGGTAAACTTGCAGAAAGACCATCAGTGCCTTGACATGGGGATAGTATACTCGTAGGCTGAAAAAGAAGTGATGTGGTTTAGCTAAAGTTAAGAATCAGCATCTGCAGATTATTATGTATCACTAAAGTAATAACTGGATGCACCATACTAAGTGTTTGTGACTGTGCCATAATTGTCAGAGGAGAATTGCATGAAATTAGCAAATTCTTACAGCTAAAATTTAGGCAGCAACTGGTGAGAGTCTAAAGGAAACAGAATTTGATGTTATTGTGGCCTAACTATTATTTTGTATGTGTTTTTGAGGGGGATGGGGCATTACTGCAGTGGCCTAGTCATTTATTTACCATACTGAAGTATACTGTAGGGCTGGAGAGAGAATAAAATAGTCACACAGAGTCTGTTCTCCCACAGAGAAACATTGATAGTTGGAATTCCTCTCAAATAGTGGTAACTACTGGAGATAAACTCTTCTGCTTTATTGCATACCAAAGACATAGCAATATTTATTGGAGAGCCGTCAGATATTGAGGAGTCGTGTGGTGGAAATGATGTGAGAGGCTGTTATACTACTAAATATAGCTGAACAGTATTTGTAGTGAATAACTGTTGCTTTAGAATGTTAAACCCATACAGCTGCACATTTTGTGTGATCTGTAGTCATGCCAAAAAAAAATCATACTTTATTTTTAAATAAACAAATTTCAGAAATGAAATGCTTCTCTTTTTAAATGAGGTGTTTTTTCAGTCCTACATAAATTCAGCTCTCAAACACGCTCTTTCACAGCACAGCAAAGTCATGGTTGATAGGGGTGATGGAACATCTTTGTCAAAGCCATAAGGAAAGGAGGGAGGGGTAGGAATGGGGTCAAAATTAAGGTGAATGTAGCTGTTCATAACTCAGACTGCTTTCTGTGTTATTTCAAAAAAGGAATTCAGTGTCCATGTATGGCTACTTAGCATGAAAAGCAGACAAGTATAAAGATGGAGTTTGCCAGATTTATGCTAATGCATGATTAATGGGAAGTCTGTGTGTACTGGGAAACAGCAACAGAATTCAGCTATGATGTCTAACTGAAAGCGTTCCCAAGGTAAAAACTAGGATTAATGATAATTTTTAATTTTGGGTAATAAAGGCTTTAGATGCAGAAAGCATTCATTAAGAAATAACTTATTATGACTTATTTGTCATAAGTATTGAATCTAGTTATTTTCTTGAACATACAACAGTGTTTTGTTTTTCAGTGTGTAGACAGTTACATCCTTGGTTTGGTGGATGCACCAGGTGGACCCAGTAACTTCTTTAGGTTTAGTGGGATACAACTTGCTAAATTTATTGCAGGCTACTATTGTGCCACATGTGTTTAAAATTCCGTTCTTTTAACTTTTGATGTTACTAGTGGATCTACTTATAACTTTTTCACATTGCCATTGTACTTTGTTTTAGCCATGAATTTATCTACCAGTAATTTCTGTACGATTTATTGAATATAAGATGTTTTTGTTTTTTTTTTTGCAAAAAAAAAAAATCATACTTTTATTTTAAATAAATTTCAGAAATGAAATGCTGCTCTTTTCAAAGGAGGTGTTTATTCAGTCCTACATAAATTCAGCTCTTAAACACTCTTTTTCAGAGCACAGCAGAGTTTTACACTTTGACACAGTTTTCCTTTATTAACTGGCATCAGTCAGAATAGATGGCAAATAGAAAATACTACACAGAGACCTTTACACAGCAAAGTATCTCTCTTCTGGGTCATCTCTTAGGGGTGTGTTTTCAATATGATAGTTACCAGGGATGGATAACTTCCCAAAGGATACTGTTATGTATTTCTTGGCATTTAGTTTTAGTCCATGGCTCTGACAACAGTTACTTGTCTGTGTCAGCCCTTCCTTGAGAGCATTTGTGTTGCTGGGGGATTTAATGACCGCTCCTAATTTGCAGTTGTGCAAATTTAGGCAGCCAAAGGCCATTAGCATCAGCCTTAACTTCAGAAAAGTAAATGCCAAAAAGGAGCGGTCCCAAGATCGATCCCTGAGGGACTCTGCTTGCGACTGGCCTCTTTTGTAGAGGTGGACTCCCCAGTTCTGACTTCCTGGGTCATGCCTTTGAGCCAGCTAGCTATCCACTGGGTGACATAAGTGCTTGTACCTAACCTCTTGAGTTAGTCAACAATGTCCAAGTCGGGTATTGTGTCAAATGCCTTGGCCAAGTTAAGGTAGGCAGTGTGTGAACCATTTTACCCTAGCCAATGCTTTGGTGACCTTCTCAAAGAAGTCCACCAGGTTGAGTAGGCATGACCTGCCCTTGATGAAATCAAATTGGATTGGGTCCAGTATCTGTAGGTTTCCTATGTCATTACTGAAAATTTCCGTGATCATTTTTTAATGGCCTTGCATATGAGACTAGTCAGACTTATGGATTTGTAGTTTCCAGGGTCTGTAGATAGCCCACCTTTATGTAGAGGGATGACTATTGCTGTTCTTCATTCATGAGGCACAAAACCTGTTTGGAAACTACAGTTAAATGGCAATTCCAGAGAGCCTGATAGGTCATGTTTCATGCTATTTAGAAGGCATCCTGAGATATTGTCTGGGCCCACTGATGCAGTGTTCTTGGCTGCAGAGAGAGCATAAATGATCTGTTCCTTAGTGATAGCAGGGTGGGTGAGTTATATTTGATGGTATTTCTTGAGGTAAGGTTTAAGGGGAGAGAGGGGTAAAGTTGGAGGTGAATTTGTCAACCAGTAGGTTTCCTATATCTTCTGGTTCAGTATAGATGGCTTCATTAACAATGAGCTCTGTGCACAACTGTGTATTCCCTTTGAGGTTGCGGACATGACTAATGAATGCTTTGTGGTTGTCCTTGCCCTGGTGACCAAATTTACTTCACATTTGGCTTTGGTAGACTCATTTTGTACTCTGAGTTGTTTATTTAATTTGATGAGAGTACTTTTATTCTGGTGGGTGCATCACCTCTTAATTTTTGCCATGATTTTCCCCTTCTGTTATACAGTCTACTGATGATGTGATTCCACCAGGATAGCTTGTTGTTTGAGTTCTGTGCTACCTGGCGGGTATGGTTGCCTTCCTGCAGCTATTAACATGCTTGTATAGGGTTCCTGTGAACTGTTCCACTTAGGCAGCAGTGTTCTCAGGGTTTATGAGAGCTTGAAATTTTGTTAGGTTATTACTTAATAGTAGAAAGCTAACCTAAGAGTAGTTTCTGAATATTTCAAAATTAGCTGGGGTTCCAGGTTTTATTTTTACTTTAGTGGAGACCATTTTGTGGTTTGACCATACCAGAGAAGACATTGCACTATTGGGATGTGCAGCACTCTCCCATATTACTGAGGACCAGATCCAGTATGGTTGCACCCCTGGTTGATTAGTTGACAATCTGGTCCAGGGAGTTTGTGTCTACAAAATCCAGCAATCTCTGTGCCTGTATGTTTGGTGCCAAGTATGATACCCAGTTAGTAGTGTGGTAATTAAAGTCACCCGTGAATATGGTATTGGATTTGATGGTGAGCGATTCCAATAAGTTTAAATACATGTTATGGGTTTCCTGGGTCATAGAGCAGGACCTATAGCTTGCAAGGAAGTGGTACGGGATTTTGCCTGGGGTGATTTGAATGTGGAGGAGCTCAAGTGTCTTATCCTGTTTGACCCACCTTGAGGTACATTTATTTTTTGATGTAGATCGAGACACTTCCAACTTTAGTCTCCATCTGTGTAGTAGCTGGTCTAAATGTGTGGAAGGCATTATAACCTTACACTAGCAGTGTGTTGTGTATGGCTTTAAACCATGTCTCAGTGTCTGCACAGATGTCAGCATTCTTTAGAGTGAGGAGAGCTTCTATGGAGTGGAGTTATTTGTTTAGACTCCTGGCAGTGATACCTTTAGACTTTCTTGGTTTTGATTTACTATGCCGGAAGTAATTTCAGTTTGGCATTGCCTAAAAAGGCACTATGATGGAAGACAATGTTTTAGCTAATGTTCGAAAGCCTAGAGGGGAGAGGTGCAGACCATCCCTGTCAAAGCAGTGTGGACTGTTGACCATCTCCTTCCATGCTAACAAATACTGCACCCCCTTAGAATGACGCCAGAAACTAAACCAATTATTAAAGCCAGTCATATATTGTTCATATTGTGGCATCATCCTTGGAAAAGGTAAAATGTTGCTCAGTGCTAGACTCATACCAGCCTGGGACACACATTCCGAGAGCTCCATGATTTTCTCTCTTCATATAATATAGAGAGGTATGTCTCAGGTCATTTACACCCACATGGACTATGACTGAGTCATACTGGTACTTGTGGTCCAGTGACCTGAGTGCATGCATAATATGGCAGATCCTGGCTCAGATAAGCAACTGACTGCGACTTTCTCCTTATTCACCCTGGTGAGAGGGACATCAGTGTGCCTCACAGTGGAGTCTCCACTGACCAGAATGCTGGATTGTGTGGTTGCTTGTTTATGGGGTTAGAAGTAGAAGCTCTGTGAGATGTGGTTGTATGTGTTGATGTGGATGTTGTTTTGAAAGAGAGCATTCATGGCAGAAGTAATTTGTTATATGCACTTCATCTGGGAGGTCTTTGGGGTTTAGAAGGGTTTCATTTAAGTGTTTCAACATATGTGGGTCTGTGTCTGCTTTGAATTGTGTGTGATGGGTGCAGCATGTGTACTACTGGCAACCTGATTGACATTGAGTGTTTTTATGTGAGGACTTTGCCTTCAGTGATATTGTAAATACATCTTTCACATACCATATCAGTTTGCTTGAGAATTAACTGGTTGTCAGTAAACATGAGGCAACGTTACGTCAGGATACCCATATCCACTAAGATGGTAACGGAGATAATGGGGAAAGTTCATATCCATGGTAACAGACCCTTTTTTATTGATTAGATGGTTGGAGTGAGAATATAAATGTGTCAGGAATTTCTGGTTTGCAACTCTGGGGCCAGTGCTTGTCACTGCAGTGGAAACTAGTTGTCCTGTGTGCAACTAGCTATTGGTGAAATGTTAGTGATGCTTTTACAGGAAAAGTGTCATGTGAAGATATGTGAAGGCTGCCAGCCTAGCTAGATAGAATTTTGTAGATAATTCTATGTCATTGTAAATATGAATATAATCCACAGGCTTGTCCTCTTAAATGTAAGAAAACTGTATTAAATGTTGAACTTCAAAAATGTAACCACAGTGCACTCTGCTGGAAGAAAGTTGATAAGTCAAGCATTGTATGACTGTTTGATCTCAAAGCTTGGAGACATAATGTCTGGGCTGAGGAATTCTTTCTGTTTTGAGACCAGAGTTAATTGTGAGGTTTTACATGTATGATGTATTTTATTGTTATGGCTTCCTGGACAGGTGCAAGATCAAAGAAATGTTAAAACACTGAGTTTCTGCTAGCCTGGGAAACCATAGAAGTGTCAAGAATGATGTAATCTAAAGTGAGTCAGCAGTGATGTATTATCAATTTAAGGGATCTCAGAGAGAGAGAGAGCATTTTAGATTTTGTCTGAAGAACATCCACACACCAGTACTCTTACTTTGCTCTATATGTAAGTTTATTTAGAACTGTGATTGCTCTTAGAGTTGGATAGGAATTTAGTCAGATTTAGTCTAGCTGTTTTCTATATTTATGTCTAGACTATTGTACAATATTATTTTAAGCATTTTCCTGTTATTTCTGAACTCCTGACTAGCACTGTGTTGAATTGAGAAGATTTGTCTTGTGTTTTTATTATTTATTATTAAATATTTTTTAAACCTTTCAACTGTGGCTGTTTTGTGTAGAGATAATTTAAGCTGTAGAGTACTTGGATGTATTTGGTGATACTGTGCAAGGCCACTCCAATAAGCCTTGCTGTTCATCCACTTACTGTTTGGATAATAATACTGGACAGTATTGGTCACCCTTTGGGAAGGGCCTTATTAGTAGCTAAGAGTAGTTGGTGGCAGTGATTACTACCTTACAGCCTGCAGGAGGGAGTATAGCTGGTGAACCTGTGTCGGCCTTCCCCAGGAGTGTCTGTGTGTTTGTATATAAAACAAATCTCAAAGTGTGTGTGTGTGTCAGCTACTTGGGCAGGGCCACAAAGCACTGGTTTGACAGAGAGGGCACTGGAGGTTTTGGCTTGACTACTCGGCTGAGTTCTGTACCCTATAGCTGTGCCAGTGGGGAGTCTTTTTGGGGATCTGGAGAGAATGGGAGAAACCAGCCCCAGACTGACTGTGATCTCTGTGTGCTCTTAAGCAAAATTTTACTTTACTGTGTGTGTACTTGTTATCCTTCCCAATGTGGACACCCCCCCACTGGTGCCAGTGATGAGGATTGAGGCTCCTTGATTACTGGGTCAGTGCACGGGCATCACATGTCAACTCAAGGCATCTGCATATGTACTTGGCACTTCCAAACACATGAAGTGAAACTAATATGTAGATCCCGAATGATTTATGAATGTAGTATTTAGGCAGATAGTCTGAAGTTAGGTTAGACAGCAGCAAATTAAACAGTACTAAAGAAAGAAGTAGCTTGTCAAGAATGATGAAAAGAGGGGAGCTGTCTGAATGGCTACTGATTGACCACTACTAGTGCTGATCTCACCACAGCTTCACTCTGCTGGGATACAGTGCTGCTTTGCTTCATCTCTTTCAAGAAGCAAAACAGTAGCACCACTCCCAAGATGAGAAGCTGGCCACAGGCTCTTTGGTGATCAACAGTCTTGTCATAGGCAATGCAAGGGTCTGTAGGCTTATTGTAACCTTTTCCTGGTAGATGCCTTGAATAGCAACCAGACTAATCAGGAAGGTCAAACATAGACACTCACTGTCCAGTCAGAAACCATCAGGAATCAATACACTCTGCTCCTTTTCTTATCAGGAGCAAAATGTAAGCACAAAGTCCAAGCTGGCAGTTATGAAGCAGTTATTAGGCTTTTCTTTGATCAGCAGTCTCCAGGAAATAATGTCCCTGTGCTTCTTCTCTCACCAAGAGCAAAACAGAAACACTAATCCCAAGATGACTACTTAGAGGCAGAATGTGGGTTCTCCAATAATTGGTGGTCTTGGACTAGATGCTGCAGATTTTAAAGGTAAGATGGAAACAATGAGTTAATATCCTAAGAGCTGCAGTGTGCACTAAATAGTTAAGATGTGAAAGAGAGGATAACTTAAGCTATCTAATAGAGCCACTCATTTTTAAAGTGCAAGATAGATTGGAAGGAGGTAGGCACTTTATATTCTGTTTCTATGGAATACAGTGAGATGGCCAATAATTTCAAATAGTTTAAGGAGAATGATTTCACAAAATGATCATTTTGTGCTTGCACACAATAGTTAGTGCAAGAGGAAAGTGGATATATGACAGCTGAGTTTAAAAACATAACAGCAGTAGTATGGGAGGATGGGTGGAAAGCTTAATTCCTATGTGACTCGCACAAGACGTACAGCTGTGGTCTCTTTCCGAGTTTAAGTAAGCTAGTAAAAGCAGAATACAAGTAAAACATAGTGTAAAGAAAATAAATTGCAGCATATGAAACGGAAGAAGGTAGTGAAGCAATACAAGAAAACAAAAAGAAACTAACCTTTCCCTCACAGCAAGTTGTAGCAGAGTCTGGCTGAGCTTTTCCAGTTAAGCCATTAGAAACAAGAGGATGGTTGCTGGAAAGGAACTGAAGAAAAAATACTGTAGTGCCATTGGATTCACTGATGGTACAGAATGTCATGTTTTAGAATTTGTTTGGATAGCGAAGTCAGTTTGTGTCCTAGCGACACAAAGATTTTGTGTTAGTCATGGACTGATGGTAGGTCAGCCTCCAGAAAGACCTTCTTTTAGTACTTGCTTTTAGTATTGACAGATAAAGTGACAGCTGGGATTTGACGTAAAGAATTGCAAGGTTGTGTATTTTGGAAGGAAAAACGTATGAAAAATGCGTGTTTGTTATAGAGGTGACCTATGCAGGACAAAAGAACAAAATGGCTAGTGTGTAATAATCATCCCTCAACACTGTTGTCTGAAGGAACAGTAGTAAAGGCCAAAGATGCTGAATTGCATATCTTAGGGAGGGGATTACACAACTGCTTAAGTTATCTTTGTGTTTTATATGGTATTAACTGTTTACATGTCTGTAGGCCATACAGAGGAAGGAAAGTAGATTGATATATGGTGTGGAATGCAGAATTAAACCAAACGAGATTGAGGTCTGAGGAGTTACTTGGAAACATAAGCATATGTACACAAGAAATGAAAATAACTACATGATCAGAATGCATCACATTAGTAGGGGAACATGTGAGAAGGATACCACTGAATGGGGGTTGATGTAATGGTTAAGCCGTTTACCATACTGATACAATGTACAAGGTTTGATTCTGATCTTCGAAAGGAAAACTGGCTCAGCTTAAAATAGCCGAAAATGGTAGCTAGCCTAGTGCTTACCTAGGAGCTTATGAAAGGTAGGGTGTAGATGGAGGTGTACCGACAGCTGTAAGAGGTAGTTGAAGATAGACTTGATGGACTGCTTCCCTCAGAGGGTAGTAGGAGCACACAAATATTATCTGAGACAATGGTACCTTATAAGTTGTAAGAATGGTTCAGTGCTTCACAGAACAGACAAGGAAACAATGGGGCACAGGTGGGGAGGAGAGGCAGCTTCACAAGTTTTATTAGCAGCATTCAGATCAATTTGATAGATCACAGATCTTCCTTACTGACATCTTTCTTTGGTCTTAAAAACAGTAATTAGATATAATCATACTTTAAACCAAATAACTTGGACGGTACCCATTTCCTTTCCTTACACTGCAGAGATGATACAGTGCTCTTAGATCTCCTCATTTCCTTACCCTTTCTCTTATCTTTCCTATCAGCCTCTATAGGATCCTGTCTGGGTTCACTGCATCACTTTTCCACATTACTTACATCAGAAAGGTCACCAAAACGGAATTATTTGTCTATTTCCATTTATGGACTGGAATAATCCTTCTGAACTAAAGCTCATTTTCAGAGGAGGTCCAGGGAGAGATGCTCCAAAAAAAAAAAAAAACAGTAATATTGCAATTAAGTAGTAAAAGCAGCAACAACATAACACAGTAGTAGTATTTAAATAGCACAAGATTTACCAGTTATGTTTGTAGTAGCATATGGTATCAGTAGTATGCAGGCATTTGTTAAAAGTATTTATAATATCTGCAGGTTGTTTCATCCAAAGTAGGCTCTTCATCTTCTGTTCCACTTTATGGTCTGCACTAGTCAAACTATTGGATGAAGGTACTTCACATTCTAGATGCCAAGTTTTTGAAATAAACCTCCTTCTTCAAATAATGAATACACACCGGTCACATAAGTATATCTGTTATAAGTAGTGTAGTATTATCTCTTCATTCCTTCCTACTTCTGCACCTGTAGCAGCCTTGTTTAGGCATGGGAAAAGCTTTGTGTTAATGTGTTTGATTTACCAAGACTGTATCTATTATTTAATCTTTATATGTTATGAACTTTATTTTCTTTTTTAAATTGAGTGTTTTTCCCTAACCAGCTGTAGGTAACTCTCCATTCCTCTCACCTGCATAATACTGCAAGGTACGACTACATTTTATAATAATTTATATTCTAGTTTAACAAGGGCTTTACGTGGAAGTAATATAGCTTTGCACTGGGGGTGGGGGACTTAATTCGGCACATGGTACTTCTTATTTCTATGTATGCATTTATCACGTGAATGTATACTTCTCTGAAGTTAAATGAGAGCAGGCCTGGACTGTGCATTACTGATATTGTTTGCCTAATGTGTTTTGTGTGTGTCATTTTCTGTGTGCTTTGCTTTATATTCTGTTACCAAACAAATCTATCTGCTAATTTAATGGGATTTAGCTTCTACAAAGTAAATGTAATCATTATATAAATCTGTCATTTCTTGTCATGAACTTAAAGATCATTTATTTGCTGCAAAGCTAATGTAACCTGAAGGCCAGTGAATGTCAAAATCACCTTGCCTGTGGGCTGCAAGGCACTAGATGAATGAGTAATGCCAAACAAGTTTCCAAAGGCAGAAACATAAGTTACGCTTCTGAATCCACTTTTAAAAATGAGATCTAGAGCCCTGAGGCCTTGCATTAAATTAGATTTCTCTTCAGCATATATTCTTTTTATTTGTATTTTAAATATGTCAGTCCCTGTTTGAAAAAGCCATTGTAGTTATTTGTATCAAGCCTCAGTGGTTTTTGACTTCTGGATACTTTGCAGCATAAAAAACAGCAAGTAGATGGCTTGCCTGGAGCAAACCCACTGCATCATAAATGGAACTTGTTACTAAGCTAAAATGCAGGTTGAGACATTCAGGGAAAAAGCTATTTAACTGCTTGACTGTGCAGTAATGCTTGTTTTTTAGAATGCAGACTTTTGTGTCTTGTAGTGGTCCATCAGGCTAGGGGGTTCATATTTTTTCTTGGATTTTGATTGAGCCTGTCTTTTTTTTCTGTGAAGCATCTATAGAACTGCTTCACCACTCTGTCATTGTTAGTACGAAAATCATTGAATAGTAAAGAAAACAACACCTTTTCTTACACATAGATCCTGTTATAGCCATATTGTTTTACACTGTGTTTTGTTTTTTGTAATAGCAAAGAGTTTAAAATGGTTAAATAGTTGTTCTTCCCTATAAGACTTGGTGCTTCTAATCATGTACTTCAGTGATTACTTTTTTTTTACTTCAGTGATTACTTATTCTAGCTTGGAACATGAACAAACACATGCTGTGTTGTAGAAGTAAAGTAAAGGTTGTTGCAGCTCTTTTTCATTACAAACAGACAGAAAACATTGAAATTAACAAAGAAAATGGTATACCAGTAGTAAGGGAAGAAATAATAGGTAGGAAACAGACCAAATGGGTAGTAACAGTTAACACATATAGACAAAGGCAATATGGGCGGGTGATCAAACAACAGGTAGGGTTTACAAAGGGAAGGCAAACAGAATGGTTAAATGAAGGCAGGGGACAACTTTTTGAAATGCAATAGGGTGGGTTTAACACAAAATGGTGGGTTTAACAAAACATGATGGGTTCACACATGATGGATGCTGGGAGAGCAGGGGACTGTTCCCCACCCAGAGGTCCTCATTCAGAGCCCTATCTATTGAATCCTGGGTCGGCAGATCCCAATGTTGAGTTGGTATTGGCTTCTGGTGGCTCAGTAGTTAAAACCTCCTTGGATAGTGAGTCTTGCACCTGTGCAGAGACTTTCATATGGTCCTCACTGTCTCTCCGCAGACATCCTGATTGCAGCTTAGGACAGGATTTCTCTGTAGCTAATATATGACTGCAATTGAGGTGCTCCAGGCTGTTCTGGATCTGTAGAGGGAGACATACATGGAGAAAAAAAAGAAGTAATTAGCAAAATGCACTGATTGTTAAGTGATTTTATAGTGGTAACAGCTTATTCCTTGATAGAACAAATACATATTGTGTTAGGGGCAAGCCACACTAGCCTCCTGTAATATCAGTGGTGGTTGATATTCTCTTCTCTTATGTGCTGTGAAACAAAAATGAAACAGAGAAGGGGCATTACTAGCAAAGTACTGTTATGCCAGTTAATTTTCAACAAACACACTGCTTTACTGGCAGATGAGTTGTAGTGTCCTGCTACCCTCCCTCTGATCTGGCAGTATGTCAAAGCTCAGAACTCCTCCCACTGCCTGTCTGTGAGAGTGAAAGAGCAGTCACCTGGCAGGACCAGGGCAGCCCATCACACTCACAAGCAGGTCCTTTCAGTTTTCTTGTACCACAGACAAAGATCTCTTGAAATATTGCTTTTCTCTCTGGGTAATATCTGTTGCAAAACTCAGATAAGAAAATTATTTTGGGTTTTATTTCCTCTCTGCCTTTTTCTATCTATAATTGAATAGAATGTTATGCAAATCTCCTTATTTTTTCTTGTGAGAAATTGATTTATTCTTTGGTGTGATTTATCTTGCAGTTTAAGTCTTTTATTGTTTGTCTAAGCTATTTGAGTTTCTGTGTGTTCTTAAACCTTTTTAAAGTGTCTTATGGCTATTTCTGAATGTTGAACTGAGTTTCTACACTAAGGCCATTTTAGTGCAATTCATCTCATTGTCTCATGCTACTAGAACCGCAAGTAATTCACAGTTGTTATTTCCATTGATTAAAAGCTTCTTTTGAAAGTTTTGACAGCAATACATGCTGTTTTTGCAGTTTTTTCCTTTGGAGCTATAATTGTTTGTGGTCACAGAACATATTTAGGCAATTTTAAATTATTTTTTTGTTTGTTTAAATTGCAATTTAGGTGCCATTGTGTTTGTGAAACATTTCTGACAGAAATTTTTCTTAGGTTTATGTTTGATTCCATGTCTAAGGTTTGGGTTTGTTATTTGATGTGATTGACTGGAGTCACAATATTTTTAAAAAAATTTCATTAAAATCATGATCTTGGTGTCATTTTCTTTGTGACACATTTCTGACAGGAACTTTATTTAATATTACACTTAACTCCTGGTCTAAGGTTATTTGAGGCTATTTACCTTTATACTAGGCTGAAAATAGCCTTTATTATCTATCTATAGATAGATTGGGTTATTTTGATGTATTTATTGTACTCTGTGCTGAGTTACTGAAACTGCTGTCTTTTTTTCTTAGTGCAGTGTTTAGTACAGTTTTCCTGTAGAAAATAGACTTCAGTTTGCTGTTTAGATAGAACTTTGTGGAATTTCTCCATTTTGTACTAGACTGACCATGCAGCCAGTACTTGGTATTCGTTCAGGTACACGCACCCCCCCAACCATCTTCCTCATCTGCACCTAAAAAAAAAGAATAAATCAAAATTATTCCTTAGCTTATGGCTTGTAGCTTTGCAGTAGCCTTAGCTTCAGGCAGGCTCTTTGACCACTCACCTTCAGGTCCCCACGTGTGGTTGTAGTACCACAGTTGTGCAATAACACAAGGATTAGACACATCCTCTGAGGGTTATACCATTGCCTGCTGAAGGTATAGAAGAACCAAGCCCTCTAGGAGCAGGGGAAGTTAGGGATGCAGAATCTGTTAACAACATTGATACTTTCCCCAGGAGATTCTCCTACAAGTGTATTGTATGCCAAAAATAGACAGAAGACCCACCATGTCTCTGACTGTTTATTTAACCTGAGATGGTAGCTATGGATAGATCCATAGTTCAGGCAGTTGATTACAGGGTGCATCACTGGGTTATGAGTAACACTTTCACTTTCACTATTGGTTAGTCTGCTGAAGACCCTTTTTTATTGAAGGGGATCCAGTGTCTGAGGACTCAGATCTGTCTGATTCGGATTAGTCAAGTTCCTCTATTGACGAATAGGTGCAAGTACTCAAACAGATGTTTTCTTTTTCCCAAATGTTGACTGGATTTAGAGATATATTCAGCTGGTTGCTTTCTTCTTCAGCCCCTGAGATTAACAGTGTTTATGATGTCATGGAGGATGAGGCCCAGACATTGAAAGATTTCCTCTCTTAGTCCCAGCATTGGTGGATGTCTTCACAAAAAGCTTGTAGTTCCCTTCTCTTAAGGTTTTGCCTAAGGAAGTGTTTAAGAAATTTAGGATATGCTTTGCCTTGCCTGCCCTCCATTTCCCTTTTCTGTGGACCCTACTTCAGTGTCTCCAGTGACTTTTGCTAATAAGAAAACCATGTCTTATTCTAACCCAGTCCCTTCCCTAAAGATAAACTAGGCAAGTGGCTAAAATCTCGGGGAAGCAAGCTGACATAGGCCAGCATAGTAGCTTTTAAAGTGTTTTGACTATCAGTGTTTTATGTGGAAGTTTGCGTTAATATGCATGTACAGTTTAGATGAATTTGCTGCATTGCTGCCTGCAGAACAAAAGGTCCTTGTTAAAGATGTTATTTCAGATGTCAGAACGTGTTAAAGTGTCTTGTTGGGGGATGATACTATTTCTAGAAATACAAGATTGTCAGTGGTGATTAAGAGGTATGCTTGGTTGCACTCCCAGAATTTTTCCTGAAGAGTTAAAAAAGTGAGATTTTGAATGATCCTCTTTTGTCTGATTGTGTGTTTGGTACAGCAGTTAATCAGATCCTTAACCACTGGGATGACAGAGGTAAATTAATGCAAGGAGCATCAAACATGTGCAATATTCCTAAGTTCTCCTCCTTTAAGCAAGATAACATTCGGTGGCTTAACAAACAGAAGTACCAGCCAAGCAAGAACCAATGCAATAAAACAATCAGCTGGGCGACAACTCCACCACGCCAAACAAGAAGCGTTCCTTTCTTAAAAAGTGTAGCCTCCCCCTCCAAACTTACGACACTGCCAAGGCACAACACATGTCTTTATCAAGTCCCCCATCAGGTACCTTATCTCGCAAGTTAGCTGTCAATAAAACAACCTAGCCATCATTGTTTTTTGACAAATGGTTGCAAAACATTGTTGGCAGGGTTACAGATGGCAGTGGAAAGACCACCTGCCAGCATTCAGGGGGGTTGCCCCTCATCCATTGGACCAGACTTTATTCCCTCCTGTTCTGCAGCAAATTCTGGACTTTTGCATCATAGAACCAGCCCCTCCTTCATAAAGAATGAAAGATTTGTAGTCCATAATTTTATTGGATCCCAAAAAAGATAAGTCATGGAGACTGTTGTTGGACCTTTTCTTTCTGCATATGTCTGTCAAAGTCCCAAATTCTAGATACTCTATAGACAGTGCTTCCTTTGTTGCCAGACAGGTGCTTTGTGGTTACCCTGGACTTTAAGATGCCTATCATCATATAGCTATTTCTTCTCACTTTAGGAGATATCTTTGATTTGTTATGTCTGGTTCGGACCATCAGTTTTCTGTACTGCCCTTTAGGCTATCCACTGCACCCTGAGAGTTTACCAAATGCCTTGCTCCAGTTGTGGCCCACTGTCATACTCTGGGCATTCACATCTTTCCACACTTGGATGACTTGGTGATCTGTGCAGAGTGTGCATCCAGGTGTTTGGAGTCGCTAGAGAAGGTCTCGACCTTACTCTCTTATTTAGGATTCAGGTTCAACATCTGAAAATTTTGTCTGACACACACACAAAGACTAGCTTTTCTGGGGTTCTTGATCAACTCTGACAAGAGAATGGCCTTTCTGTCTAAAGACAAGGTCCTGTCATACCAGACGATGTTTCTGGAATTCTCCAAGAGGAATGGACCCTCAGGGAGAGAGTTCCTAAAAAGTCTTGGACTGTTGTCGTCCATGATTCTTATGAAACCAGTAGCTCGTCCTCACATGAGAAAAATTCAATGGTCTGTCCAAAATTGTTGGACCCAGCACCTTCATTCCCTGAAATCCCAGTTGCCAGTGCTGTTGTTCATCAGATGTGAGTTAAAGTGGTAAAGAGAACAGTTGAATATCAATCCAAGGCTTATTTTCTCCCCATCCAGTGCCAGTACAACCTGTCCAGACAGATTTGTCCCTGCTTTACCTGGGGAGCTGTGTCAATGGGGATGTAGCTGCAAGCCACTTGGTGGCTCAAGGACACACTGAAGCATGTGAATATCAAGGAGATGTTGGCAGTGATTCATGCATTGAAAGTCCTTCAACACCTTTGGATTCCAGGACCTCTTCTAGTGGTTGCGGACAGCACCACAACAATGATTTACCTCAACAAACAAGGGGGTAGAAGATCTTAAACTCTGTGCTGGTTGTCAAAGATGGTTTGGGAACAGGCTTCTTAGTATTCTGTGACTCCTCTAGTATTATACATACCATCAGAACAGAACATTGTGGCAGACAGATTAAGCAGATCCTGGACAGACCCACACAAGTTGAAACTCAAGGCAGTGGTGTTCCAGGTTCAATTCTAGATGTGGAGAATGTCTGAAATAGATCTGTTTGCCTCCTTTCAAAACAGACAGCTGTAAAAATTCTGCTGTAGACATCCTCGCAGCCATGTTTTGAGAAGGCATTCTTGTTCCCTTGGACGAGAGTGTTCCTGTATGCATTTCTACCCTTTCCTCTGATTCAAAAGGTACTTCTGAAAGTTCAAAGAAAAATGCCAGGCATCATTGTAAAGACCCCCTATTGGCCCAGGCAGTCTTGCTTCTTCTTGGTAATGGTATTAGTCAAGGCCAATTACCAGAGACTTCTTCAAACACTGGATCTGTTCATATAGTCTCAGAGGTGACTGGTGCACCCATTTTGGAGAAACTTCAGTTAGCCTAGATGACTCAGTTTTGATTCCATTTAGGCACTTGTTTCATGAGGATTTGCAACAAGTGTTCAAGGAGACCAGAAAACCTGCTACTAGAAAATCTTATGTTTACAAATTGATGAGGTGTTGTAAGCAGTGCCTAAATGGAAACACAGGATCCATTGAGGTTAATATCCCTCTGATCTTGAAATATTTTTGAGAGCTACTTCAGGATGGTTTATATTTTTTATATGTTTTATTTTTATGGTTTATCCATTAAGGTGATTTAGCAACCATCTCTGCTCGTCTGCCATTGAATTCTCCACTTTCTTTTAATCTTTTGGTAAAACAGTTCTTGAAGGGAGTATTGCATACGAGACCTCCTTGCAAACAAATTCTTCCGATGTGGGACCGAAGTTATGTTCTTGCAAAACTGACCTTACCACCTTTTGAACCAACAACTCATGCTGATCTCAAGTTCTTAATGTGGAGAACAGGTTTGCTCATTGGTCTTGACATCTGCAAGGTGAGTTTCTGAGCTGCAAACTCTGATAGTTGGACAATCTTACCTCATTTTCCACAAGGGTAGGGTTATGTTACACACAAATCCTTCTTTCATGCTGAAAGTGGTCTCAAGATTCATTCATAGTCCATCTATTAATCTCTGTGTGTTCTTTCCAGAACCTAAGAATAAGGAAGAGAAAATACTTCATACCTTGGATGTACACAGGTAGCTCAGGTATATCTTGACAAAACAAAACTCTTCAGGAATGCTGAAAGGCTTTTTATTTCCTTTTCTGGGGGCAAAGAAAGGTCATAGTCTCTCTAAGAAACCCATTGCACATTGATATTGTTTTTGTGATACTTCCCATGGCAAGGCAAATCCAGGCAAGGAAAAGTCACATTCTAGCAGGGCATCTTCATCCTCAATGGCATATTGGAAAGGAGTAGACACTATTCTTTTCTATTTTGTTCTATTAATTCTATTCTATTCTAGAAGCAGCAACTTGGTCCTCCTTCCATAAAGTCATGAAACATTACAAACTGGATGCTTTTGCAAGATCCAGTGCAGGCCTCACAAAGACAGTTCTCAAGCGTCTCCTGGACCCATATCCTTCCTTCTCCCAGGCTGGGTAAGCTTTAGGAATCTACCCATTTGCCAGTAAGGTAGTGTGTTTGTTGAACACAGTACAATTGAGTAAGGTCCATTTACTTATCAGAGTGAATGACTGTAGAAACACACAGCCTTACTTGTCAGTACCTTCCCTCCATCTCCTTTTTGTTTGGTTGTTGGAGGTGCTGTTGTGTTTTGGTTCTTGTCCATTTTTATCTGATTCCATCTTGGGCCTCTGATCTGAGTCATATCCTGGCTTGGCACCTTCAAACCTTCAGATCTAGGGTTCTGACCCCTCTACTACCCATAATTCACTCACCATGGTCAAATTACGTCAGATCTCATTTGCAGCTTCAACTGAATGGTCACAAAGCTCTGAGTTCATTAGTGTTTTTCACTTTTCACTTACATAGGATTACTTAGAAATTCCTTTCTTCCATTTTCTATTATAATTTTTCTTCCCCTGTTGATACCTTAAAAATTTCTTTTATACTGTGCCTTTCTAAAGTGACTTAGTCTAACTTTCTATTAGTCAAATATTTTATATCTTCATTAAGTATTTTTCCTTGGTGGTATAATTGTAGAACTAACCATTGCTCTAGTAAGAGTAGGTTGCTTATTTGCAAGCCAGGGTAATGCTTGTTAAACTGTGTGGAGTGTCTTGATGTTTTCTTAGGATTTCAGACAAAAGTTTTAAGAGGTATGATAAATATGGCCACAAAATTCCTCCTGAAGATCCTCACTCCCTTTGCGTATACTATTTGGGAGCTGTGAACCTTGAAACAGAATGCAGAGCCTGCATTTTCTTGGCCACAAAGCTCTTCAAGCAAAACAAATAAGCTGGTTTTAAAGGGCCTTCTTCAAACTTCAACATCCTTAGTAGTTTCTCTCTCGTCTTTCCCCTGAGGGAGAAAGATAAGGAAGTTTCTAAGTTGAAATGTCCTAATCCAGGAGCAAAACTCCCAAGAAGAGTATTGAGAGACCCAAAAAGTAGTTCCTGGATCCCGCAGTCTCTGTGGATCTGGCACCAAAGGCTGCAAAGTCTTGGAATCCAAAGCCTTGGATCCCTTTGCCATTCCAAACTATCATTTTTCTCCAGATCCAGTCAGTCCTCAACTTCACTCCTCCATTCTGCAGGACTTCTGCAAGACCAGACTTCTTCAGTTGCTTCTTCCAGGTCTGCTCATTCTAGTAGGAGCCTCACCGAAGCTGATGTTGACAGAGTGATGCGGTTATTCCTCTGATCAGATACATTTTTGGTTTTTCCCTATGTCACCCCCTCTGGTACAGTCATTGCAGGTCCATCCATTGGAACCAAAGCCCTTGGATCCAAATATTTGTGGAGCTCCTTACGTCAGTGCTAATAGTGCCTTCCACTTCAGCTCCGAGTATGACCCAGTCTCTTTTGACTCTGAATCTGCCAAATCGAGATGAGAATTAGAGTCAGAGCTTTGGAGATGGCATTCGAGGAGAGGGGTCGACTCTGAAATTGTTGGAGCCACCCTTTCCTCTCAGGCCTCATTTTTGATGTTGGCCTCAGAGCTGGGAAGGGTTGGGGCTTCAGGATCTCTTTCTGTTTCAGCTTTGAGGAATACTTCCTTGGTTCTAATCTCTTCCACAGCCTTTGAGGCTGTCCAATGGTCCTCTCACGGTTGAGAGAAGAGGTGCTATCTTATACAGATCATACTCAACCTCAGATGTGTTCTGCTTTGGAATCTGCAACTTATTGTCAACACGGACAACCAGCTTCCTAATATCTTGGGGGGGGGGGTACTGTCTTTGAGTTCTCAGTCTGATTCAGAAACCTCACCAGATATTCCCCAGTGATAGGTACATAGAAAACAGACATGCAGATGGAAGCATTTGGATTCATCCCCGGAATCCATCATAGAAGACATGGATTTGGAGGAAGGGGAGGGCTGCCCTAGATCCCTCCTTTGGAGACATCTCCTTTGGAGAAATCCTAAAATTGGTCAAACAGAAAGGGGGTTGGTCCCACAGATACACATTCCCTGGAAGAATCCATGTTCCTGGAGGTTTTTGGAGCGGACTCTTCTACAACTTAGGTGGTCCCTCCCCTGGCACCCTCATTGACCTAGTGACTTAGCAGGTCTGGAAAGGAGCCTGATATACCAGAGTCTATACCTAAGAAACCCGTTAGGATTGTGGCTACATCGACAGACCTCATTGGAGTAAAGGTCCCCCCCATAGATGCCATGGTTGTAGCCACAACCACAAAGAAGGAATTTGTCCCGTCCCCTAACAGGAGGCCCTGAGCTTTGATTTGAAAATAGATGTATGCTTCAGCAACTTCTTCCTAGCAAGCATTGAATTACATGGCTCACATCATTTGATTCCAAAGAGACTTAATCAGAGAGATTACCAATGCTCTTACAGGTAATTTGCCAATGGATATTCAGAAGACTGTGGAATCCCAGCTTTCTACTTTATCATCTATTTCAAATGTAGCCATGTGCCTGCTTTCAAATGCAGCCAATGGGACAGGCAGAGCAGAAGGTACTGGCATAGTCATATGTCACCATGCCTGGATGCGGCTGTGTGATTTTGCGGAGGTCTTTAAGACATTCTTCATCAGTGCCCCCTTTGACAGTGCCACATTTTTGGGTCTGAAAGTTAAAGACACACTGATAGATGTGAACAAGATGCTAAGACCCTTTCTATCACTGGAATCCATTTCTCTACTTCTCAGAGAAGCTTCTCCAGGAATCAACAAGGAGGTAAGAAAATGTAGTTCCGGAAATGTCAGAGTCCTACCCAGGAAACTATTACGGACAGGACCCCTCCTCACCCCATGGCAACGAAGGGTGTAATTCCAATAGATGTTGCCCAAGGGGCAAAAGCAGTCCGCAAAATCAAGGATTTCATGGACCCTTTTCTGAGAAGTCTTTCTAGTGCTCCTGAAGGGTTTTCCCACTGTTGCACTGTGGAGACAGTTAGTGGGTACTTATCCCTGCACTGTCAAACCTGGTGGGCCATCACTTCCAATTCCCAAGTGTTAAAGATAATAACCAGAGGATGCTTAATTCCATTTCTAACAGTGTCTCGAGCAATATCCAAGATTCCCTTTCTGCCACCCAATCAATTGGAGTCTGTAACAGCTGAATTTGAAAAGCTGTTGGGAAAAAAAGAGTCATCTTGCAGGTTCCACCAGACCAGATAGGATCCGGTGTCTACTCCAAATTTTTTTTAGTTCCAAAAGAGTCAGAGGACCTAAGGCCAGTATATGAACCCAAGTCATTTAAACCAATATGTGACACAGACAAAATTTTGGATGGTCATGGTTCTGTCCATTTTGCCTCTTCTCACAAAGGTTGACTGTATGTGTTCTATAGATCTCCTGGATGCGTTGTATGACATAAAGATAAACAGTCATTCCAAGACATTTCTCCATTTCAGACTGGCAGCCTATCATTTCCAATTCAGAGCTTTGCCCTTTGGACTCGTAATAGATCAGAATAGATCCCAAGTTTTAACCAAGCTCATGGCAGCAGTGACAGCCTATCTCAAACTACAGGGGTTCCAGTTGCTCCCTGTATATAGAGTATTGGCTCCTCATTGCTCTGACCAGGGATCTGCTAATTCTGCAGTAGGACCACTTAGAGATTACATTACAGTGAACAGACAAATTAGCAAATTGTCCCCAACTCAGACACTAGAATTTATTTGATGCCAGGTGAACATTACAATACAGATAGCCATGTTGCCTCCACACAGGGTTCAGTTATTACACCAGTCAGCATTACAAGTACAAGCCAATCTATTCCTTTCAGCATGCTTAATTCTAAAATTGCTAATACTGATAGCACTAACCACTGAGTAGTACTAAAAAGCATAAATTGGTTAGAATTGCCTCATCAGTTAACATATACACAGCTTCTTACCGCCTATAAAATTATCTAGCATCCATCAGCCTGTCCAGCACTAAAAAAACATTCAGCACAGCTATGTTCCCAGTTGGCCATTGTGATCCATTGACCAAAAGCTCCTGTCTGCAAACCTATCAAATCTGCTGGCATTGTCTGTACTCGTCGTACAATGTTGCAAAGCTTGGAACTCCTTACCTGTATCCATCAGGTCAATAGCCTCCCTTCCATCTTTCAAAACTACTCTGAAAGCCTTTCATTTTAAAGTCTGACTCTGTTCTTGCTCAAAATCAGGATAAACTATATCCCTAAATGTGAACAAGTACCGTTTCATTCCTTATATCTCATTACTCTCCCTTCTTCACTTACTTCTATCAGATTCTCTTTCCTCACTTTCTCTCTAAATATGCCATAAGCCTGGATATCCAGGATGGCTTCGCATTGAGTAACAGCTGCTTAATTTCAGCTTTCCCATTGTGAAAACAGAAACTCGGAAGAGAATGCAAGAGAGCTCATAATATTGGTTAAATTTCAGTAACTGGCTATTAAGTGCACTGCCTGGCTGCCAGCAAAACAGACATTCAGAGAACCTGAAAGAAAATCAGTAACAAAAAGGTGAAGAAAAAACACTGACTGAGATTAATTCTGCAGCTGTTCAGCAAAAAGCAGTGCAAGCTCCATCTTTGGTGCAAGCCATGACTACCAGTGACTCGGAGGAAAAGAATAAGTCAAATGTATTCAGAGTTGATTTAAATAAATGAAACACTGATGGAGTACATTAACTCAAATAAAAGTCTGGAAAAATGGAAGAAGCTTTAAACATATATTCAGATGAGCTGATAAAACTGCAAAAATCAGAGGTCAAAATGAAGAAAAGGCTGGCTGAATAGGAGACTGCTCAAGAAGAGATGTTTCAAGAAATAAAAATAATTGGAGGACAGAGCACATAGGGGAAACCTGATTTTTTTTCTGCTGTACCAGAGAAGGAGCATACTGTATTAACTTTATGAAAGCACAGATAAGCAACTGGACTGGTATTCCACAGCAGAAGTTAATTGAAAGGGCACATTGTGTGTATGTTCCAAACCTGGCCATGAGAAAGCAACCTAGACCTTCAATAGTAAAGATGCAATCCTACCAGCAGAAGGAGTTGATTCTGACAAATCTGTGGCAAAATGACAAATTACTATAAGTGGGAGACAATAGAGTATTTGTGGAAAATGATTTCTCACTGTTCACCAGGCAGATGAGGAGTACATTTATTCCAGTAATCACTGAATGTGGAAAAGCATGCATGAAATTCAAACTGCTGTACCCAGCTGTCTTCAGAATATTCTATCCTGGAGGGACAAAATCATTTTTTGATGCAGAGCTTGCTAAGGAGGAAATACAAATGTTTGTCCATCAAAAAGTGAGCTGTGAAACAGAAGGAGATTATTTTTCTTGTTCTTCTGGTAACAAAGACCATTAAGAGACTGCTAGTGAAACATTTTCCAATGTTTCATCCAAAAGTGCTTGAGGGACAGAATAAAGCACACGAGTTGACTAGAAAAACCAAGATTATGTTGGAAAGGAAGCAGAGACTGGATTTGAGAGATGAAGATAAACAGGAATAAAACAGCATCTCAGAAATTGACAAATAATTGTGGGATTGCAAAGCATTAGTTATATTTGTGAAATGTAAAGGAACAAGAAAGCCTGGAAATATTAGACTTTTTGACTTAAAACTTGTAGGGGACTCTAATGCATATGCCCTACTTCATGTCATTAACATTTTGAGGAACACTTAGGAAAGAATTAACTGCAAGTAGAACAAAATTTTGTTCTTAATAGTAATATATTTATAGTGCATGAGATAATCTGCATGCTATGAAGTAAAGTTTTCTCAGTTATGTTCAAGTGTAATGGGGGGATAGTAAAGTAAATGGGTGCCCCTGTTTTTTCTCCCTTCTTTTCTCTTTCTCCTTGTTCAGTTTTAAGAAATGTAGGAACTGCAGTGTGAGAAAAAGAAGAAAAGTCTGGTGAAAGAGTATGGTACAAGACAAAATCGATGTGCTTTTTCTCATTCTTGTGTAAGGGAATTGTTAGATTAAGGCCCTTGGCTTGATCTAATAACAAGTCGTAAGAGAAAACTAATAAATAGAAAAAAATGGATATAATAAAGCTTTCCATTAGGAAATAAATAAATGCTTGTAGAAGGAACTTTGTATCTGGTTCTCATGTCTCCTTGGAGACAATCTGATAAAAAGCAATAAAACAGAATAATTTTTTTTTGAATGACTAGGGGATGTTTTCTGAAAGTATTCAACTGTTTTCCCATTCTGGTAGAGTAATAAAGTTAAGACAAAGCCAGACAGCACTTAGTTAGAAGCACAAGGCTGCACCATGCGTCTTAGAATGGATAACATTCTTTTTTAGGTTAACCCAAATCTGTGAATATGGCTATCAGTTTTGGACAATTGTTCCTTTTAAGCAGGTAAAACTTCAATATTTGAAGATGTACATAGTTTTGTGTGTTATATTAAGTTAATAGGGTTTTTGAGTGTAATGAAGGTGTATTTGTTTTTGTTTGAGGGCTTTCGGTAAAGCAAAATGTTTTATAAAATGTGACAGATGCTTAAATAAGGTCAACTTGCCAAACAGTGTGTGCATGTAATACAAAAGCTGGAATTAGATACTTAACAAAAAAGCTGTTACAAATAAAAGGTGGGAATAATAACTTTTCAACATAATGACCTTTCCAATACTATCTTTAAATGTTAATGGTCTCACAGATATATACAAAAAGAAAGAGTAGTGAACTATATTAAAAAATGTAGAATGCAAATAGCTGTGCTACAGGAGGCACATTTGGAAATAAATGAACATTTGAATTTGATAAAGAAAGGTTTTCAAGACTGTTATTCAGTAGCACACGTGGGATAAAGGAAAAGAGGAGTATTTATATTAATTACAAGAGGAGATCCATTAGTGATAGATGAGAATAAAAAAGATACTAGTAGATATTTAGTACTAAGGGGATTCTGGCAAGGGAGGAGAATTAGTCTGGCATGTATTTATATTCCACCTAAAATTGCTATAGTGAAGCTTAAGAAAATTCCGGAAGAAATAATCAGTTTTCAACAGGGTATATTACTTATAGGTGGGACTGGAATTTGATTTGCAGCAGGGAAGATGTGTCTGGGGGGCCCAGAAGGGAAAATATAACAAAGGAGGGCAGATTTTTGAAAGCAGTTTATGAAAATATTTGACATGGAAGATGTGAATTCAGTAGTAGCAGTTCAGAGTGAATTTGCACATTATTCCCAAAGATACAAAAACTAGGGTAGCCTAGACAGAACTTAAATTTCACAGGAACATGTGCATTTAATTCAAAGTTTTGGTATGCAACCAGTAACTAGTTCAGATCAGATGTCAATCGTAACTAAAATAAAAATGAGACACTGGCACTTTCCCACTTGTCTGTTGAAAAGAGGGGAATGTAAGGAATGGGTAGTGGAAATTATTCAGGAATTATTACAGAAGACAGAAATTTCTTATGAAAATATAGCCAGGGAGTGGGATAAAATTAAAGTGGAGTTTAAAAATGGGGTGGAAATGAAAGAAATAGAGATATGGTTAAGAAGAAACAAGAATTATTTCGAGGGACTGACAGATGTTAAAGTATTGCAGAATGGTGGGGGAATCTCACAGAACAAGAAGAGAAGCAAGTGCAGAATGCTAGGCAGAAAGTAAAGGATTACCTTGATAATATGCATGAGTTTAGAAAAATTGCTGTTAAACTGTTTTTTGAGAGTAATGCCAGAGCACAAAAACTTTTATTGCAATGACTCAGGCAACAGAAAGTAGAAAGGATAGTCACCAAGCTTAGGGAGCGTAAAACATGGAAGATAAGAGATCCTGTAGTAGTAGTGTGTAGCGGTAGTAGACGTATTTTAGAAATTTTCTGAAAGTGTGTATAAAACAGAGAAGTATGGAGAGTGAGGAAAAAGTACAAATGGAAATGTTTATAGAAGAATTAAATATGCCAAGGTTAGCGGTAGATGAGGCTCAATTACTAATAGTTAGGATAGGAGGAGGTGAGATAAAAATGGTGATGTATAACCAGTTTGCAGGAAAGTCACCAGGAAGAGGTGATATTCCTGTGGAAGTTTGGAAGCTAGGAGGGAAAAAAACTGATAAAGATCTGGAAAGTTTTGTTTAACAATATTTTAAGAGGAGGAAAAGCAACAATATCCTGAAAAGTGGTGGTGGCTCTAATACCTAAAGAGGGTAAAGACACCTCAGATCCATCTTCATATAGGCGTGTTTCAATCCTAAACCGTAATGATAAAGTAAAAAGAAAAACACAGGTACCAGATGAACTGCTCGGTCTTCACCTCAGAGCCAGAAATATATATGAAAAAGCTGAACTGCTGCGGTAGAAGGAAAATTCTTTAATGCAGAAACAGTGAGCGCTTTCACAACCATCAGACTAAGTCTGATGAGGCGATCTGGATGGTCGTGAAAGTGCTCACTTTGTTTCTGCATTAAAGAGTTTTCCTTCTAGCATGGTAGTTCGACTTTTTTATGTATATTTCATGATGCTAAAGTGTTTGTCTATAATGGCTAAAATAATGGCAAAGGTGATGCCAGACTTGATAGACATGGATCAATGTGGTTTTGTGGAGGGGAGGCTAACCTTTGACAACATTAATAGAACATTGATGATGCAGAGGGAAGCTGAATGTAAGAAAATACCAGTGTTGTTGGTGGGTCTTGATGCAGAGTAAGAATTTGGCAGATTATGCTGGGAGTTTATGAGCAGGGCAATTGAAGTATTTGCATTCCCTGATAAAATTGTAAGGTTGATTAGGAGGGTATATGAGAGATCATAGTGAAAATTAAAGTGGATAGGTTCCTCATATAATTTCTGTTTGATTAGAGGAACCAGGCAGGGGTGTCCTCTTTCCCCTTTTTATTTGCGCTATATTTAGAACCATTGGCAAAGAAAATAGCACCAGTTACTTTGCCCTAATCTTTCCAGAGCAACAGTCTGTGAGGGTTGCCCTCACCTACAGTTGGCCCCTGGGTCTCCTTTATGTGTTCCCTCAGTTTCCTCTAATTACAAAACTCATTAAGAAAGCCAGAAGGGTGAAGGCCAAGGTGATACTCATTGCCCATACAGGCCTCTGCAGATTTTGTTCCCATATCTTTGGTCTTACCTGCTCAGTCCACCCTGGATGCTGGCTTACAGACCAGATCTTATCTCCCATCCTTCTGGGCATCCACTCCTGGATATAGAGACTCTAAAATGAACTGCTTGGTTACTCCAGTTTTAACGATGGTCAAGGATGCCAGGTTTCAAAAAAAATGTTATTCATATCTTTCACCACAAAAGTCTGGCACCAGAAGAATGTACCAAACCAAATGGAGAAGGAAACTATGATCTTTCTGAGATATGGGGAAAGGTTTAGATCATTTCTCATCTCCCCCTTCCCTATATTTTAGAATTAATGTCTGAATTATTCCAAAAAGATTATAGTTTCTCATCAAACAAAGTTCAACTAGCAATCATTTCCATTTTTAGCATAGGCCATAACAAGACTCCTAAAGCTTCTTAAAAGGTATCCAAGACTTTCTTAAGGGAACTTCTCTTCTTTGCCCCCAGTTCAAGAACATGTCCCTTCATGAGACATCAAATTGATGCTCCAAGCTCTCACACAGTCTCCTTTGAACCAACAGCTTCAGTGGATCTTAAATTCTTGACATGGAAATCAATCTTTTTGATGGCTGTCACTTTTGCTAAGAGGATTTCAGAACTACAAGCCCTTTAATGTAAATCACCTTATTTTTTTTTTATACAAAAGAAAAGATTTTACTGAAACTGAATCAGTCTTTCATCCCTAAGGTGACATCCAAGTCCAGTATAAATCAGATGTTCAGACCATCAATCTGCCTGTATTCTTTTCCAAAATTTTCTAATAAAGAAGAATATGCAGTACAATTACTTGATGTTCGTAGACAACTTAGATTTTATTTACATAGAATTAAGGACTTCAGGAAATCAGACCAGCTCTTCATTGCATTTTCTAAATCCAAGCTGGGACACACTTTCATTGTGGCTGTCAAGCTGTATTTCTTTTGTTTATGAAAAGTTGGGTCTTAACCTGTCTACAAAACCAACAGCTCATTCCAAGAGAGCAGTTGTAACTTATACAGTTTTTCAGTGCAGTTTCCAATTGATGAGATTTGTGCAGCTGCTACCTGGTCTGCAGTGCATACCTTTATGTTGCAATATAAACTGGATGTACAATCCAGAGCTTGTTCCTTCTTTGGCTCTGCTGTTTTCAGGAACATCCTTCCATGATTCCTTCCAGGAAATTATGTAGCTAAGGATTCTGTCGCAAAGGTTGAATCAGACAAAAATGAACATCAGATACAAAAGATATGTATTCACCATAATAGATCTGTGTTCTCCTGTTTTCATTTGGTTTAACACACCTCCCTCTGCCCCCCCTTTCCAAATTTTCACCTAGAGCTTATTAGAAGGTGGGTAGCCTTAACAGGAAAATAGTCATCTCTAACCTCAATAGGCTAGTTTCCTTGCTATCCACCTGGGACCCTTTTCCTCTCAGTTTACTGCAGAAAAATCTTTGTAGCCTTAAGTTTTTTTCTAGTTATTTGTATCCTTACATGGGCAAACTCGATCTGAGGTAATCTGAGAGTGGTGAGGGAATTATGGGTAGGGAGGAGTCAGAGCCCTGGATCCAAATGTTTTATGGTGTCAAGCCCAAATCTGAGTGAGTTCCTAGTCCCAAAGTTTGAACAGTTGAAAATAGGACAACTTGGATCAATCATTATGGTGATTACATAACTTTAATTTTCCATCTGCTGTTCCTGTTGGACCCTAGAAAACTGAAAGGGTCCTGTCTGTGAGTGTGAAAGGTTGTCCTGGTTCTGCTAGGTGATTAGTCTTTCATCCTCACAGACAGGCATTGGGAAGAATTCTGAGCTTTGACAGATTGCCAGAGTGAGGGTAGGAGGGCACTACTACCCATATGCCAGTAAGGCAGTGTGTTCTCTTAGCATCTACTGTAATATGTAAGTGGAAATTATGCATCTGTACTTTTCATAGCAATTTATTATATTTACTGTGACAGCTGTAGTATGTTTGCTTCGTGTAAAGAAAGTGTAAACCATCACATTATACCTCCAGCCTATGCCTAATTGAAAGGATACCGTGAGTGCAGTAAGGAATGCCTTACTATTAAAATGGTCTTGTTTGTTGCCCTCTACCCCACCTCAAGTTATTTTTTTTCACTGAGTTAGTCACCACATGCTGTAAGTAATATATAGGTAAAGTTGTACAGAGCTAGGAAGCTTTCAGTGACTTGATAACTTATTAAATTGAAATAAACTTTTAAAAGAAAGAGTAAAGTACATCTAACTTCTGTTAATGGGTACTTAACTAAAATTGTAATGATTGGTGCTGCTGTGCACAAGAGTTTAATCTGCTAAATACTTTTAATGGAGAGAGTTCAAAGTTGGAATTAGGTCAACCGTTATGGACCATAGCTACTGCCATTCAGCATAGTTAACTGTATTGCATAACTCTTCCTGTAACATAATTCTTAAATTTGTCACTTTGCTACCATCTTCCTTTAACATTTTATATAGTTTGCATTTGATTATTTATTTATTTATTTATTTTTTACCAGGATGCTTTTGCCTATTTTCTGTTCACTAGAGAACCCATTTTGGCCATTCATCCCTTTGAATTTGTACAGTTTCACAACTTTCAGCTTATACATTATTTTCTTGTGCAATTCCCTATTTATACAGTCGTGTAGTCCCTTATCGATACGTTTCTCCCATGTCTATGTCAACAGGTGGAAGGACCAAATTATTGAGAACATATGGTCGACAGTTTGGTTCATCGAACCGTTCTGACTGAGATTGCAGTACAATAGGGACTGTGGAATTTGCCCTTTTTCCACTGTAGCGGAATCTCAGAGTTTGTATAAATAATTATCTGGGGTGTGGGGATGCAGGTGAGCTTGCACCCCTGCAAAAAACATTGTTTGTGTTGGTGGCGTGTGGATTTTTGTCAGTTTTTTGATTAACTGCATTGTTGACCATATGAGTTTTAACAATGTGGTTTTTCGATTAACTGACATAAATCCATTGCTCCCATGATACTGTTTTCTCTGCATTTGTTAGCTGATCCCAGTTTATTAATTCTCTTCAAACCTTCATAGTTCTAGGAGTTGTTGCTTGCATCCCCCATTCTTGTAACATTTGTATTGGAGCCAATAAATTCCCTCTTACTGAATTTTTTTTATTAGCTCCATGATCAGTATCCCTCTCCCATTTTCATGTCTTCTACCATTAAATTTTCCCTTGTCCTTTGATAGTTCCCGAGACCTTGATTTGGCAGTCTGAGAATGGTAATTTTGAGGCTTGAGCTCCACCCCAGCAGTGTAAGAAAGGAGAAACAAATTTTCATTGTGTCTTTGCATCCCTGAGAATGTGGGTATTGCTGTGCACTATGGGAAGTCTGCAGCCACATATTTTGGACCTTTTCCTGATGTCCTTCCTTAGTCTTAGATATAACTTCTTGGACAGCTTTACTTTTTGTAGCTTAACCACTAATTTTGTCAGGTGTTTGCTTGCTGGGGGCAGTGTAGTGGCTTTGCTAGGCTCCCTTTCTGTTTTGGGCCAGGGAGTTTTCTATTCTGGTGGGAGTAGTCTATTCTAGACCAGTTTGAGCTAAGAGCAGGTTACTATTCCTTTGACCATGGAGTTTATTTAATTTCAGCACTCGCCTGTTTTGATTTCATAATTGGCCTATAATATTGTACATTATCAAGCACGGGAGTGTGACTGTACCTTCCTTGCAGGGAACTGTGAATCATTTGATGCTTCAAAATGCTCCGAGGCTTCACGTTTTAGTAGTTCACATTCTTTGTGAAGAAATTTTGCTAATGGTCAGTCTGAGCCATTCTCTCAGTCCTCTTTTAGACTTGTGGTTTTAGAAACCTAACTTTGATTGAATCCCAGGAGGTGAGCACCCCAGAGATGATCCACTTTGACTTTACAGAGATTATGGTCTTTCTGTTCTGATCATTGCAGCCCTAGGAGGAGGTATTTAAGGTGGTTATATTTTCTCTCGGTTTTTTCTAGGGGTTTCTGTAAATTTTCTTGCTTTTCTTCTTCTGATTGCATGTCTCATTTTACAGTTCTAGGGGGGTAACATTCATTCCTGTTAGCCAAGTAGAATGTAGCTTAAAGCTTTCAATCCTTTGAGTTACAGAAAACTCTGTCAATCTTTGCCAGAGATATGTCCCTTGATTTGAGTGATAGCTGCCACCACTGTAGGGCCTGATCAATGGCTCTTTCTTCTGATGTTGCTGGCTGGGTCTATGGGAGTTTGAGGTGGGTAAGATGCCTTCCCCTTGGCCTACTAAATGGAAACACTCCCATTTATGATGGGATAATACTTTTTGCTGCTCCAGTCACATTGTTGTCACTCTTGATTCAAACACAGGCCTTTTAAAGCAGAAAAACTTGAAACTGCCAAAGTTCCAATTATGCAATCAAAACGCCCTAAACAGAGCAGTGTAACAGTAACTCTAGCTAGGTCAGTCCAAACTGTACCTTCCTGCCATGAGGGTACAAGGGGCGCCTCTCCAGACAAAAGATTTAACTGTTTTACAAACTCCAAAGGTCAAAACAGTACTAGATTCAGCAAAGCTGAGATTTTCTGCTGTACCAGACAAACTCTAAGAAATAGACTATTCATTTTATGAAAGCACAAATAAGCCGCTGGACTGGTATTCCACAACAGTTGTTAATTGAAAGTGCACATCATGACTATGCTCCATACCTGGCCATGAGAAAGTAACCTAAGTTTTAGCAGAGTCTAGAAGAGAAGCTGTTTTAAAAAAATAGATGATTAGTAGGGCATATAAAACATTGCATAATAACTATAGGAATCAATCAGAGGAGGTAGCTTCTGTTCTAGACTCTAGTAAAAACTCTACCAGTGCCGGTCTTTTACTTAGGATCCCACTATTCCTTTCTCTTTGCCTATACTCTGATATCAGTCCTTGATAGGGAAGGCAATCTTTTGCCTACAGTCCAAATTAATTATTGGCCTCTTCCCATTTGGTACTTTACCCTCTAATTATTTGCTGCTAATACCTAGGTTCCTTTGCCAGTTTTCTCCAGTAAATTCCAGCCCTCCTGCCTATTTTCTGTACCCCCAATTGCAGTTATCCCTATCAGCAGAATCTCCTTTCTGCATTCCCTATGTTGGCTTAGTTCTTATTATGTTTTCTGCTACTTTATGAATATAATAGCCTGCACTAGCCTTTTGTCATTTAAGTTGATATACTCATTCACGGTTTCATTTATTTTAATCAGGTCTGAGTACATTTGACTTATTTTTTCCTCTAGGTTACTGGAGCTTGCAATGCTTTTTGCTGAACAGCTGCAGAATTCTTACCAGTCAGTGTTTTCTCCTCACCTTTTGTGATTCATTTCTTCAGGTTCTGTGAATTTCTTTTTTGCTGGCATCCAGGTGGTGTACTTTCTAGCCAGTTACTGGAATTTATACCCAAAAAGACAAGTTCACTAGCTCTGTTTTATGTTTCTGTTTTCACACCAAGAGAGCTGAAATTAATCTACTACTCGATGTGTAACCATCTTGGAAGTCCGAGGAAATTATTTTTTAGAGCTGTGATACAGAATTGTAATGGCCTAGCTGACTTTAATTCTGGTGGCTGCCAAAAAAGCAATTACTAGAAAATGGAAATCGATGTCTAAATCAACCATACTAGAAGTAGTGACTGTTATGACAGAGATAAAAGAACTGGAAGTATGATCTTTAGAAAGGGTGGGAGCAAATTTACATAGAACAAAATGGGAGTTGTGAGAACAGTGCATGCAGAATGTTTTGGAGAAGGAATGAGGTTTAAGTGAAGGCAGGAATTTAATAAGATATGTGATGTTTGACTGACAATGAGTGTATAGAAGATTGTGGGTTGTATAATGTTTGCAACTAAAAATGTGCCAGTATGTTTTTTTTTTTCATTTATATAAATGTATCATTGTCTATGTCATAACATATAAATCAGTAAAGATGTTTCCTGTTTAAAAAAAAAAATACAAGTGGAAGAGGTTTTCTTGGTGGTGCCTAGCCAATAATGAGTCCCTAAAGGGTTTTGACCCTTCTGGTTGTGAAATATTTGTGTGAGCTACTTAGAGATGGTTTGTCATATGCTTCTATCAAAGTGCATCTTGCAGCCTTCTCAGCTTTTATGCTCCTGGATCTTCCTCCTCTTGTGTCTATTTTTGTAGTCAGTTTATGAAAGGAGTTTTGCACGTTATCCCCCTCGAAAGCTAATCCCTCCTCCCTGGGATCTCAGCTTTGTTTTTGAAAACCTGACCGTATCTCCTTTTGAACCTGCATCTCAGGCTGTGAGTTATGGTTCATTACTTGGAAGACTGTTTTACTCATTGCTTTGACACCTGCAAAACAAGTCTTTGAGTTGCAAGCTTTCATGCTGGGCCAGCCCTATCTGATTTTTCATTCATGCTTAATGTTTTTTCTGAATTTACCTTGAATCAAACCATCAGTCTCCCAGTGTTATATGCTGAGCCAAACAACAAGGGAGAAAAGATTCTGTATATCTTTGATATGCACAGGCAGTTCAGGTACTGCCTTGACAGAATAAAGCCTTTTAAAAATGCTTAACAGCTGTTTTGTCTTAAGAGGGCTAAGAAAGTTCAGTCTGTCTGTAAGCAAACTATTGCATGATGGTTATCTTCGGTTATTGTTTTCTGTGATTCCCACTGTGATAAATTACTTCCAGGCAAGGTTAAGGCTCCCTTGACTAGGGCTTTAGCCTTTTTGATGGCATTTTGGAAAGGGGTGGACTCTAGAAGCATTCTAGAGGCAGCAACCAGGTCCCCTGTTCATACCTTCACAGAATACTACAAACTGGATTCCTTTTCAAGATCCAGAGCAAGCTTTGCCAGGACCATTCTCCAGGGACACTTGGATTCTTATCCTTCCACCTCCCCAGGGAGGTAAGCTTTGGGAATGTGTCCACAGTGACATTGAGGCAACGGAAATGTTGAACACAGTACTGATGCACAAGTCCTGCTTAACAGTAACAGTAGATGTTCGAATTCCTCACTGCCAGCACCCACCCACTGTCCCCCATATCTGGCATAGTTGAGGTGGGTTTCAACCTGTTTGATTCAGTTGTTGTTGAATTTGGTTTTATTATGGTATTGTGAATGGGTATGAATTTACTCTTGCAAGATGATTCTAGCTTCAGATACTTTCCTCTCCTTGAATCGAAAAAGCCTGAACACTCATTTCCATGGCAGTTGAAGGCTTTCCTCTCAGGATATACTCAGCCAGTCACCTGTCATAGGATGAGAGAGGTAAAAGAGTGAGCTTTTGAAAGCTGGTCAGTATTGAGTTACCTTGACAGATAATCCAAAGTGCCACTGATTCCTGGACGCTTTTTTAAAAGATTGCTACAAACTTATTTCTGTTTTGTCTAGTTAACGTAGAATGCATATAGTTTACTGGATCTATCAGTCAGTAGGTGCTGACTCTAAAGACAACCACAAAGCATTCTATAGCTATGTCAAGAATCTAAATGGGAACACTCAGATCTGCTCTGAGTTACAGCATAATGGCACTAAATATACAGAACCAACTGATATTGCCAACATCATAGTAGATAGGTACAGTGCTAGCTTTACCCTCCTCTCACCCCCTAGAGGGCCCATCTGTATACCGGAAGAATGCGAAGTTCCTATAATCACGGCTGCACAGGTAAAAAACACACTCTCCAAAGCCAAGAACACAGCATCCATGGGACCTGACAGTATCCCAGGCTGCGTTCTACACGAACTACAGAATGAACTGGCACCCTACCTAAGTACCATGTTCAATCATAGCTTCACCTCAGGCTTTGTACACACTGAATGGCACACCGTGACAGTTATCCCACTCCACAAAGGGGGAGCCACGACGGACCCCGGGAACTACCGCTCCATTAGCCTGACGAGCCTGGTCTGCAAGGCCATGGAACGTATCATCGTGGAACTCATAAACAAAGACATTGGTAATCTCCAAACTCTGGACCCTACTCAGTTTGGATTTGTAAAAGGCAGATCATGTCTCCTAAACCTGATTGACTTCTTTGAAGCAGTCACCAAAGCCATAGATGAGGGTAAAATGGTTCACACAGCTTATCTAGATCTCGCCAAGGCTTTCGACACCATCCCCCACTCTGGAATTATAGATAAGCTCACTAAACTAGGTATAAATCCCTATGTCACAAGATGGGTTGCAAACTGGCTCACGGACAGAACTCACACTGTGAAAGTAGCGGATTCCAAATCCGACATCAGACCAGTGACAAGTGGAGTACCACAGGGTTCAGTCCTGGGTCCTCTCCTGTTTGGTATCTACTTCTCTGAAGTGCAGGCCAACACAGAAGGTCTTTGGCTAACAAAGTTTGCAGATGACTGCAAACTAGGAGCCATAATCGAAACTCCTAACGATGTGGACAAACTACAAAAGAGCCTCACTGAGAGAAATACCTGGTGTCAAAGCCATGGCCTGAAGCTCAATGCCAAAAAGTGTATTGTCATCCCCTTTGGTAAAAACTCTGCACCCATGAACTACCACATAGCTGGTAGTCTACTTAATGCTGAAAATGTGATGAGACCTTGGGACACAGGTGGACAGTAGTCTCTCCTTTGATAATCACATCGCCACAGTGGTCAGGAAATCCTTCTACGTGGCTCATCTCATCACAAAAGGATTCTCATCCAGAAAAAAAGAGGTCATTGTTCCCCTCTACTCATCACTCATTAGACCCATTATAGAGTACAACCCCTTTTGGTATGTACCTCACAAGACATCTACAACAACTGGAAAGACCACAGAAATACCTCACAAAGAGGATTACTGGCCTCAAACAGATGCCCTATGCAGACCATCTCAAAAAACTACAGCTTTACTCCATCGCATATCGCCTACTCAGGGGCGATCTCTGCCTAACATACAAAGCTATGTCAAACCCAGAGCTGTTGGACATGCTCCACTTAAAGAAATCCCAATCCCTCCGAGCTACACGCTCTAGGGACCTTAACCTTGTCACCACAATAAACAGAACATGCTGGAGGGATAGATTCCTGTCCCAGAGACTTCCCATACACTGGAACAGACTACCTATCTATGTCAAACAGAGCTCCTCATTAGCACTCTTCAAGAAAAATCTTGATGATTGGATGGGAAATGGGAAATTCACCCCGGGGATCACCTCTGTGGCTCTGCTCGACAGGGGCACAGGAAAATAATTTTCCTGGGTGGCGAAAGCCAGGGTACATTTTTTGGCTAGGCTTGTATGGGCCCTAGGGCCGATAGCCTAGTTACCTACCTATGAACCTATGAATACCATTCCTTTCTGCAAGAGTTTTGCCAGTATTTTCTGCTTAACAAAATAGCAAAGGAATGTAATAGTAATGGGTCTAGACCAACATCTGCCAGTGATATTATCAGAAAAAAATTCTAAGAGCCTGATTTGTTAGAATTTTACACCAAGGTAAACCAGTCCAGACAGTCGGCTGTTATTACGTAAAGTTAATGTATTCATTCCCCTCTAACCTCTTAGTGATTGCCTTGAGCTGTAGATTTTCTCCTCTCGATCAGTCCTCCAGATATGCACGTTTTTAGGTCAGTAGTACTTGTGCAGCTCCTAACTCTGCTATTTTTTTTACTTTCTCTGAATTTTGTAGCTGCAGTAATTCCTTAGATTGAGACTGTAGTGCTTCCTCCACATGGTCTACTCTCTTGTAGTCTGATCATATGATGTTATGTAGTCCAATCTCGCCTGCATTCTTACCCGTGGGTTCGGAGCCGAACCTCGGCTCCGACTTGGCCATTCTCTAGCTCGAAGTCTTTCAATTGGCAGGGCTAAGAAGGTATCCCATGCTGCACTGCTCCCTTTCTCCAGATCTCATTTGCTGCTCGTGTAACTCATACGTGGTCTCGCTCTTGGCTGTGGCTAAGTAACTTTTTTGTCTTCATTGACAGTTTTTGCTTTAAAAAAAAAAATTGTTGTTTTTGCTATTATTTTCTTTTGTGGTGTCCCGCTAACTGTTTCCCCTATGGGCTAGGGCTGTTTCAATTAGAGGACCTAGTCCACCCCTTCAGTGTTTATTGGTAGTTAGTAGGTACCTATCCTTTGGGCTAGGACCGTTTAAATTAGAGGACCTAGTCTTCCGTGTGTTTTCCTGTGGAGACCGATTAAGTTCGAGGTCTGGTGTTTTTGTCTGTTGTGTGTTTTTTGCTTAGTTCACGCGCTTTATATATATCAGCGGTTTATTGTGTTTAACGGTTGTTTTTCTCTCATCATTTCTAAAGATGCGAAAGAGCATAAGCCCTCGGGCTTTAAGAAGTGTTCTAAATGTGGTTACAACATGTCCATCACTGATGGACACTCTGTGTTTATTGTATGGGGGCTATTCACCTCCAGGAATCTTGTACTTTTTGCCATGCATTTAGCCCACGTGTTCTTCAGGAGAGAAAGAACAAACTAATTTTGAAAGGACTTTTGAAACCCTCCTTCGAGGAGGATTTGGGAAGGGCTACTAGCTTTAAGTCCTCTCCCTCTAAGGCCAAAAACTTCTAAGGCAAAAAAGCGTTCTCCGGTTCCATCTGTATCCTCGGAGCCTCCGGAGAAGGTAGTGAAATCTTCTGTGGCTTCCTCGGCTCCACTGTCCTCGGAGCCACAGGAAGTTAGTATATTGACCGAATCTGCTTCGGCTCCAAGACCCTTGGAGCCGATTATGGAGGTGCTAGTTCGGGGCCGGTCTCTCCTCCTCGTAGATCTCCTTCGGAGAGGTCTAGCTCTCCCTCCTTATCTTCTAGGTCCTCCAGGACACTTTCAGATGTGGATGTAGATAGAGTGGTGTAGAGATATCTCCAGTCACCGGTTCTGGCAAAATTGTTTTTGGCTCCAGCCCAGTCGGCTCTGGAGCCTGTCACCCAACCAGCATTGATACTTCCTCCTCCGATCAAACCTCTGCTTTCGAAGTCAGAGTGGTCGGCGCCATCAGATGGCCCTAGGTCGGTTCCGATGACCCATCCTGGCTTATCGGCTCCAGCTTCAGCTCTGACCCCATCAGATCTGTCCACCGGGTCCAGGGCTCAGGGTTCTTCGGTCGGACCTGAGAGGCAGGCTCGGGTCGCTTTTCGGCTCCTAGCCTCCCTCTCGGTGCTTCGGCTCGGGGAAGCCTGACCCCTGCATTGGCTTCGGACCTTGTTCCTTCTGCTCTGAGGTCTTCCACGGCTGGTCGATCATCGGAGCCGGGGGGGCGGATTTCGTAGCCATCCGGAGCGCACTGGCCAGGTCCTCAGCGACATCATTTGGTGCTGACACTCTGCCCCCTCCAGCTCTGGTGCTGGTCTCTGATCGCCCTCTATCTTTCGACAGCAGAGACCCAAGGCCTCAGGATACCCCCATGAGTGGTCCCCTTATTTCTGAGGGCCCCTCAGTGTTTCTGCCGGAGGAGCCACCCAGAAAAGGAACGTGCAAGAGGAAGCACATGGACTCCCAAGATGAGTTCCTCACGTCAGACACCGACCTTGAGGAATTGGAGGGATCCCCCAAGTCATCCTCTGAGGATGTCTCTTTCTCTGACATCCTGGAAATTTTGAAGCAGAGGGGTGACTGGCCCTCCAAAGCTCCCTTCGAGGAGGGAGTCTGTGTTCCTGAAGGCCTTTGGGGCTCAGCCCTCCATCTCCTGGGTGTCTCCACCTTTCGACGAACTTTTAGATCTGGTTTGTCTAAGGGTGTGGGAAACCCCTGACTCTGTGGAACCAGTCCCCAGGAGACCCAACAAATTCTTGTCTGCCCCTTCTGACAAAGAGTTTCTATCCAAGGGAGTTCCTGTAGATGCCATGGTGGTGGCAGTGGCCACCAAGAAGTAACTGGCTGAGACTTCATCTACCGTCCATCCTCCTAACAAGGAGTCTAGGACCATGGACCTGTGTGGGAAGCATATGTTTTCTTCAGCAGCCTTTACACTGCGGTCACTGAATTACTTATCTCATTTTACACGGCTCCAAAGAGATCTCCTGAAAGAGCTTGGAGATACTCTACAGGGTAACATTTCTGATGCAGTGGCTCAGAAGGTCAACGCTCAGATGTCTACCCTCAACTCTATTGCTAACCCCTCCATGAGGCTGATCTCTTATGCAGCCGAAGGAGCGGGTAGGTAAGGGTAAGGGAAGGGGGTGGTAATTCTGGTAGATGCCGCCCTAGGGGCAGAGGAGGCCCGCGATTCCTTTAGTGGTTTTCCCTACCAGTGCTCCTGATGGGAGGCCCAACTGTGCATTTCCGGAGCCAGTCGGGGGTCGCATTTCACTATACCCAAAGGCCTGGCAAAGTACAACTCAGGACCAATGGGTATTAAAAATAATTTCCGGAGGATATCACATTCCCTTCTCTTCAGCTCCCCCTCCGATCAGAAAAATCCCAGATGTTCCACCCAATCAAAGGGATTCCGCAGCTTCAGAGGTTTTAAAGCTGCTAGAAAAAGGAGACATCCAGCCTGATCCTCAGACCAGATCAGATTAGGGACTTACTCCAGATTCTTTTTGGTGCCGAAAAGAACAGGGGACCTGAGACCCATTTTGGATCTCAGCAGATTGAACACACATTTTCTGTGTGTTTCTATCTAAAAACAAAAAAAATAATCCTTGTTTTCCCGCCTCTCCTCGACTAGTTTACAGGCTTTGCTGTATTCTGGACTGTGGTGTAGTTCCTGTGTTGTCCATTACCTTACTTGGATAGAAGGAAGTTTCTTTGCTCACCAGTGGGAGTGGGGAGCCTTGAGCAGCCTACCTGTCCCTGTAGGAAGTGACCTCAGCACAAGAGCTGTAGTAATTGGTTGTTTTGGACCATTTCTAGCTCTTTTGAAGTTCCCTGTTTAAAATCCGCCTCTGGGCGTTTTTTTCTGGCTATACTACTCAGACAAGCTCCTCGTGGTCCTGCAGAGTGGTCCTAGCTTAGAGAACTCAGAAAAGCGACTACTTTCTGGATTTAAGTATCTTTGCTGGTTTTTTACTTGAAATACCTTCTCTAGCTTACCATAAACAAGCTTAAACTGTTTTTTTTAGCTGTTTGCTGCATTATTTAATATCTGCACTTAAAAGTTACATTTTAGTCGAATTTAATCGAAAGTTTGTTGTTTGTTTGTTTAATTTTAACTGTTGAGGCTGCCCACTAAAGTGTGCTAGCCTGTGTAACTGATTTATTACTGTTTCTGCATTTTCTGTGTGTTTCTATCTAAAAACAAAAAAAAAACAAAAAAATAATCCTTGTTTTCCCGCCTCTCCTCGACTAGTTTAGACCAGTTTACAGGCTTTGCTGTATTCTGGGCTGTGATGTAGTTCCTGTGTTGACCATTACCTTACTTGGATAGAAGGAAGTTTCTTTGCTCACCAGTGGTAGTGGGGAGCCTTGAGCAGCCTACCTGTCCCTGTAGGAAGTGACCTCAGCACAAGAGCTATAGTAATTGGTTGTTTTGGACCATTTCTAGCTCTTTTGAAGTTCCCTGTTTAAAATCCGCGGTTGTGCGCATAGCGCAGCATCGGTTAAACTTCTTCTGGCTCCACCAAGTCTGCTCTTCAAATTTTCCCTTAAGGAAGCTCTACTCTTAGTATAATCAGACTACTCGCTGTATTATAAGCCTAGCACTTGTTCTCAAAACTTCTCTACTAAGTAAGCACTCTCATACTAAGTAAGCAGTACGTCCACCTACCACCCCTGTGAATATCCACTTCCCTTAAAGGCACAGCACTCCTTTATACTGTTCTAGCATGTCGAGTGGTAGAGTACTGGCGTCCTCTCCAGTTCAGCTGGTTAATCTGGGTATCTTGAGACAATGCTACAATTGTCTCATGTACACAGACAACCCTCTCCTCCTCCCAACAAACACAAATACATGTGAGAGATGCAACTATATAGCCAAACTGGAGGCTGAACTCTCTCAACTCAGGGCTGGCATGACCAGACAGGAGGAGATGGTAACCACACACACAGCAAACCCAGTCCCACATAGACCTACCACAACTGCAAACCAAACACATAAAAACACAAAGACATACTCAGAGGCTCTAATAAAAAACTTACCAAAACAACAGAGGCTCCCAAAGCAGACATCCAAAAATCCACCACCTCAAAACAAAACACATGCAACACATACTTCAATAAATCAGTGTGTCAATCAATCACAGCCCTTAAGGCCAAACACCATGCCTGATACACTAGTAATAGGTGACGCTATAGTCAGACACACTGATGTCCCGCTTACCAGGCTGAACAAGGAGAGGGTGACTGTGAGCTGCCTATCGGGAGCTAGGATCCGCCACATAACACACGCACTCAGGTCACTCCAAAGCAAGTACAAATATGACTCCGTCATTGTCCATGCTGGCGTGAATGACCTGAGACGTACCTCCCTGGACTATATGAAAAGAGACAGAGGAGCTCTCTGATTATGTAGCCCAGGCTGGTATGACCCTGACCCTGAGCAGCATCTTGCCCTCACCAAGAATGATGCCACAATACAAAGACAAGATGATCAGCTTTAATAATTGGCTCAAGTACTGGTGTCATTCTAAGGGGATCCAATGTCTGTCTGCCTGGGATGACATGTTGGACAAGCCACGCTGCTTCGCAAGGGACGGCTTGCACCTGTCACCACTGGGCTTCCGGATATTGGCTAAGGCTCTTGCCACCCCCATAGTGCCTTTTTTAGGCCCACCTCCTTAGATAACAAAAATGGAAAAAAACTAAGGGTAATGCTGCTCAACGCCAGAAGTCTAAATCTCAAGATGCAGGCACTCGATGCACTCCTCAGTATGGAAAACATCGACGTCTGTGCAGTAACTGAAACCTGGTTCAAGGCTCCTGAGAGCACCTCAGCACTATCAGGCTATACCTCGTATCATGCTTTTCGGCCCCAAAACCCAGGCCGAACCACAAAGGGAGGGGGAGTGTCCATATTCATCAAGGACACCCACACCTCCAGGTTAGTAGCAACACATGAAGTATCGGAGACCATACAGGTGCAACTAACCATAGGCAAAACTGCTATACAACTGGTAGCATGTTACAGACCACCCTCCCAATCTCAGGAAACCCACTCAGCTTTCCTGAAGACATTGGAGGATATGAATGTATCACAAAATACCATCATACTGGGAGACTTCAACTACCCTAACATAGATTGGGTACATTATTCTAGCCCTAACACCCTAGCCCAAAGGTTTCTGGAATTCATAAATTCAAATGCACTGGAACAACTAGTCACCTCTCCCACTTGGGGAGATAATATACTAGACCTGATCATCACAAACATGGGGACAAAATGCTCCACACCGGAGGTATACCCCTCACTAGTGAGATCTGACCACAAACTAATCACCCTGGATATACATATCCCACCTCCACCCCCAGCACAAAAGACCACAGTGAAAAACTTCTCAAAAGCAGACTTCACTCTTCTTAAGACTGAGATGGTATCCTTTAAGCCCACTGGGCCAGTGGATACCACATCCCACAATCCTGAATCCTTCACAAATGCTTTCTATGGACATCTCCAAGAATGCATGGATCATGCAATCCCAAATAAATCCAAGTCCCTCTCCACCAAAGGCAAGCGTCCTGTCTGGTGGACCTCAGCCATAAACAAATTGTATAACAAAAGAAGGAAGCTACTGCATGACAGAGCAAAATCCCATAAAGGGAAGACGTCTCTGATCAACACTAGCAGAAAACTACGTTCTCTCATAAAAACATCTAAGGCCAACTTTGAGAGAAAAATCACTAAGGACACTAAAGATAACCACAAAGCCTTCTTCAGCTATGTTAGAAACCTGGGCGGAAACCCTCAGATATGCTCAGAGTTAATTCACAACAACAAAAAATACACTGAATCCACAGATATTGCCAACGTTCTGGCTGACAGGTTCAGTGCAAATTTCTCCCCTCCCTCACCCCCAAAAGAAAAAATACTTATCCCAGCTTAATGTAATCTCCCTGTCATCTCAGATGTCCAGGTGAGAGCCGCCCTCAGCAAAGCTAAAAACACAGCATCAATGGGACCTGACGGTATCCCGGGTTGCGTGCTACGTGAACTCCATGAGGAGCTAAACCCGCACATAAAAATGCTATTTAACCTTAGCCTTACTACAGGATATGTACCTAAACACTGGCGTACAGCAACCGTGGTCCCACTCCACAAAGGGGGTACCTCTACAGACCCTGGGAACTACCGCCCCATAAGCTTAACCAGCCTGGTCTGCAAAGCTATGGAAAGAATCATTATGGAACTCATAAACAGAGACTTTGGGGACCTACAGACACTTGACCCCACCCAGTACGGCTTTGTAAAGGGCAGATCCTGCCTTTTGAACCTGGTTGACTTTTTCGAAACAGTCACTAGAGCCATTGATGAGGGCAAAGCAGTCCATACAGCCTACCTGGACTTGGCTAAGGCCTTCGACACAATACCCCACTCAGGCATCATAGATAAGCTCAACAGCTTAAATGTAAACCCTTATGTCACTAGATGGGTTGCAAACTGGCTAAAGGACAGAACCCATAAAGTTAAAATCGCTGGAGCAATGTCAGACTCAAAGCCAGTCACAAGTGGTGTCCCACAGGGATCTGTCCTGGGACCCCTCTTGTTCGGCATTTATTTCTCAGATGTTAAAGCATACATGGGAGGGTTGTGGCTGACAAAGTTCGCAGATGACTGCAAACTAGGCGCCATAGTTGATACACCAGCGGACGCATACATCCTACAAAAAGGCCTCACAGAAACGGACAACTGGTGCCGGAGTCAGGGCCTTAAACTAAATGCCAAAAAATGTATAGTCATCCCCTTTGGGAAAAACAAAGTACCCACAAATTATCACATAGACAGCAACCCACTGAGTACGGAAAAAGTAATCAGAGACCTAGGGACCCAAGTAGACAGCGACCTCTCATTTGACACCCACGTTGCCAAAGTGGTTAGAAAAACATTCTACCTTGCACACCTTATCATGAAGGGATTTACATCCAGATCCAAGGATGTCATTGTACCCCTATACTCCTCCCTCATCAGACCCATGATTGAGTATAATGCCCCATTTGGTATGTACCTCACCCGGCATTTGCAACAGCTGGAGAGACCACAAAAGTACCTCACCAAGAGGATCAAGGGTCTCCAACATATGTCTTATTCTGCCAGACTAAAGAAACTCCAGCTCTATTCAGTAGCATACCGCCTGCTCAGAGGTGATCTCTGCCTGACGTACAAGGCCATGTCCAATCAGGATCTGATGGACATGCTCCACCTCAAAAAATCCAAATCCATCAGAACCACGAGAGCTAAAGACTTAAACCTCGGCACAAGTATGAATAGGACATGCTGGAGGGATAGATTCATAACCCAGAGGCTTCCCATGCTCTGGAACAAGATCCCAGTTCATGTTAGGCAGAGCTCCTCACTGACTCTCTTCAAGAGAAATCTTGATGAGTGGATGGGAGATCGTAAGTTTACCCCAAGGGTCACATCTGTGTCACTACTAGACAGGGGCACAGTAAACTAATTCTATTATATAAGGGGACCTTCACTGTGTCACTACTAGACAGAGGCACATTATTCTAAATCTATTCTGTGCATTTTGTACCATTTTATGGGGTGGCGAAAGCCACATCACTATGGCTAGGCTTACAAATGCCCCAGGGCAGATAGCCTAGTACTAAACTATGAAACTATGTAAAGAAGTCCAAGTTCCGAATGGTCACGTTGCAATCTATTCTCCCATTGTTGAGAAAAGAAGTGTGGATGTGCTCCATCAACCTCAAGGATGCTTACTACCATATAAAGATGGACAGGGCATCCAGAAGTCATTTACGCTTCTGGCTGGGAGCCAGTCATTTTCAATTTCGTGCCCTGCCCTTTGGTCTCACCACAGCCGCCAGGGTGTTTACAAAATGCATGGCAGTGGTAACGGCTCACTTGAGACGTCAGGGATTCCAAGTGTTTCCGTACCTGGACGATTGGCTCCTTTCTGCCACCACCAGGCATCTACTCCTACAAACCAGACTCCCCACGATCAATCTGTGTCAACAATTAGGCATAACTCTAATTTGGGAAAAGTCTGCCTTGTTGCCCTCGCAGCGTGTCACCTTTATAGGCACCGAGTTAGACTCTGTGCTCATGAGGGCATTCTTACCAAGAGAAAGGATTCAAAGTTTACAACAGCAGGTGTACGCGTTACTCCCTTTGAGAAGAGTGAAGGCAAGATTGATCCTCAAATTATTGGGTATGATGGCTGCTACAATTATGCTGGTTCCTTTGGCGAGGCTACACATGAGGCTCCTTCAATGGCTACTCTTCGCCCAGTGGTCTCTGCAACATCTTCCTCTTTCTCATCTCATAATAATCACAGACAGGTGCAAGCAGGATCTACACTGGTGGCTTCACACCAGCAACCTAGACGCGGGAAAACCCTTTGTTCCGTCCCCTGCGGTTGCCACAGTGACCACAGACACCTCCCAGATAGGATGGGGGGGGGGCATTATCTAGGCAGGACAGTCCAAGGCACGTGGCAGGAACATGAGATGCATCTGCATATCAATGTCCTGGAGATGAGAGCAGTGCTACTAGCATTGCAAGCACTTAAGAGCTTTCTTCCTCTCTGGACAATTGCAATCCACAGAGACAGTATGTCGGTGGTATGGTATCTAAACAAACAGGGAGGAGCCAAGTCATATCCCCTTTGCAGAGAGGCCATGCGAGTGTGGCAGTGGGCAGTGGCTTCCCAAGTTTTTCTTGTAGCAATGCACATTCTGGGGAAGTCCAGTGTGATTGCCGACAGGTTGAGCAGAGCAATTCTGATGCCTCACGAGTGGTCCCTGAACAATCAGGTTGCAGAGCAGATTTTCCGCAGGTGGGGTCAGCCTTGCTGTGACCTATTTGCCAGCCCCCTCAATACCAAATGCAGCAGCTACTTCACCCTTATCCCCCCTCAGGGGGAGTCACCCAGGGATGCTCTAGTTCATGATTGGCACTCCGGTCTACTGTATGCCTTCCCTCCTGTTCCTCTGCTGACAAAGGTTATTCAGAAAGCGCAATCTTTGGGAAGCAAAATGATTCTGATTGCTCCACACTGGCCTCGTCAAATTTGGTTCCCCTTCCTCCATCCTTACCTAGTGGACGCCCCCTGGATTCTGGACCCTCAACAAGATTTGCTGACTCATATGTCAGGGCACCTCCATCCCTCTCTTCAGACCTTCCGGCTGACAGCCTGGCTCCTCTACTTCCATCATTAGTCAGGCTTCATAATTTTTCGCCGGAAGTGGTTCATATTCTGTCTTCTTCCCATAAGCCTTCCACCAGAAAAATCTATTCCAGCAAATGGAAGAGATTTTCCATCTGGGCGCGTGCAAGACAAATCAATCCTTATACAGCTCCAATTTCGTCAGTCCTGAAGTTCCTCTCCATGCTTTTCAACCAAGGATCAGTGGCCGCAACTATTAAAGTCCAGTTGGCGGCTATTTCCACTTTTCACGTCACTGATGAGTCTAGTCTCATGGCACACAGACTTTGTAAGGCATTCCTGAAGGGCACTATGCTGCTTCGTCCTCTAGTTTTTGAACCAGTTATGCCTTGGGACTTAAATTTTGTTCTGCAATATCTCACTTCACCCCCTTCGAGCCTGCAGCCACTTGTGATTTAAAATATTTGACTTAGAAGACGATCTTTTTAGTAACCATCACTTCAGCCAGACGTGTCTCGGAGCTTCAAGCCTTATCAGTTAGACCACCTTACTTGATTTTTCATAAGGACAGGGTTTCTCTCAGACCTAACCCTTCCTTCCTACCGAAAGTGGCTTCAGTCAGTAATCTAAACCAATCCATTGAACTACCTGTATTCTTTCCAGAGTTCTCGAACAAGGCAGAATTTAGATTTCATCAGCTGGATGAGCACAGACAATTGGGATTCTATTTACATAGAATGAAGGATCTCAGAAAATCGGATCAATTGTTTGTCTCGTTTTCAGAAAACAGGATTGGGTCTCCTGTTTCCAAAGTCACTTTGTCCATATGGATTTCCAGCTGCATTTCATTCATTTATGCTTCAGGTGGCAAGGATTTACCATTTCGAGTGAAGGCTCATTCTACCTGATCTGTGTCCACTTCTACAGCTTTTCAGGCCAGGTTGTCTATGGATGATATTTGTGCTGCGGCTACATGGGCATCTCCTCACACCTTTGTTACTCACTAAAAGTTGGATTTGGTGTCCAGAGGCAGGTCTTCCTTTGGTTCCACAGTGCTCAAGAGTATTTTCCACTGAGCCTCCCAGGATTCAGGTGCTGGGGACACTGTCCCACGGGTAAGAATGTAGGCAAGATTGGACTACATAACATCAAGACGTTATGTACTCACCATAACGTTCGATGTATGTAGTCCATCTCGCCTCACATTCTTACTTATCCCCCTCCTTCCCCCATCCTGGAGGATCTAGGGGTTAGGTATGGTTTCAAATTTCTTTCTGGTTAGTATGTTCTTCCTTCTCTATATCTTGTATGTGGAGGACTGAATGATTAGCTCGCAGCAAACAAGATCTGGGGAAAGGGAGCAGTGCAGCATGGGATACCTTCTTAGCCCAGCCAATTGAAAGACTTCTAGCTAGAGTATGGCCGAGTCGGAGCTGAGGTTCGGCTCCGAACCCATGCGTAAGAATGTGAGGCGTGATGGACTACATACATCGAACGTTATGGTGAGTACATAACTTCTTGTTTTCCTTCACCGAGCCATTAATCTTAAAGATTTCTGAATGAATCTGGTCTGCTTTTGCACTTCAGCTCTGCCCTTCCAGTGCAGGGAATATTGGCTTTGTAGGAGTTAAAATGTTCCTGTACACGGAAAGGGAAATTTTATTTACTTATCAGTCTGTAGCCATACTGGAACTCCCTGTCTCTTAATCTTTTAGCAATAACTTTCTGTGACATAATCTTATTAATCAAGTGGAACATTTTCAGCCTCTCCCATGCATTGTATATCTGTATACTTCATATTTTTAATTTGATTGTAATCATATCCATCTTTAACTTATCTTGGCATTTGCCTCTGTTGTATTGTTTTATGTCTCCTCTGGTTGGTTTGCAACTCCGCTACACGTTAACTTCTCTCCATTTATTTATTTATTTTTTTGTAGTTTGTATCTCAGTTTGAATTTGCTTCTCAAGTGTGGGCAGCTAAATTGGCCAGTGCATCAAATGTGGGAGCCTTGTGCTCGAACTTCAGTAAAGGACATATTCTTCAGACAACTGTTGGACTCTTGTCATTTTAACTGGTCACTTATTAATAACATCTTATTTATCACTAGTAAGTGTGGCATGTTACGGTTGGGATATAGTAGTAAAGAGTATCTTTACACAGTTAGTAATGAACCATGTGAAGTTTCATTTGTCAGGGATCTGAGTATTCCTTGAAAGGCATCTCAGTTTTAAAAAATGCTACCTATTTCATTAGAATATACACCCTAATTATTAAGGATATTTCACATTGTCACCTCAGAAAGTTTCTCAATTATGTTACCTTTGGATAAGTCACTGATTAGACTCCGTGTTGACTATGTAAGCTTCTTTTGCTGATAACATAATAGAAATAAAGGAAAGCTCATAAGTATTCAAACTTTTTTTTTTTTTTTTTTTTTTTTTTTTTTTTTTTTTACAAAAAAGATCAATATTGTGCATGGTTTCTTGTATTAAGAAGACCTGGCAAGACTACAGCTGTTTTCAGTCAGCTGTTCTGTTTATTCATGTGTAAATAAATTTAAATACAAATTAATATTGTATTTAAATATAACTGCATGAAATTTGAATTTGCCATACTGGTCTTGATCTGTGGATCAGCCCATCATATTGGTTAACAAAGCAATTAAGTAAATACATAAATACATTTATTTATTGATTTGTTGTGTAGGTGGTTTAATTTATTTATTGATTTGTTATATAACTGGGTTGACTTCTGTTAGGACCCTTTCCAGCTTCTGAGCCCCCCAAGCCTTTCTGTGTTGGAGGGAGCCTTCTAGCTCATCAATGGGAGTGGTAAGCACTAGGTAGCCTATCTACCACAAGAGTGGTTTCTGGCCCAGAAATTGTAGTTTATTGGCCGTTTGGGCAGTTCTTCCATCTCTTTCAGCTTTCTGGTTTAAAAGCCCACGTTTGCGCTCGTTTCCCACCTTTCCTGTAACTAGTCTAGTTCAGATAGAGATTTGCTGTATCCAGGACTGTTTGTAAGCTTCTGAGCCCCCCAAGCCTTTCTGTGTTGGAGGGAAACATTCTAGCTTATCAGTGGGAGTGATAAGCACCAGGTAGCCTATATACCACAAGTTCCAGGTACAGATTCTTAGTTTTAACACTTAAATTTGCTTATTCGTGCTCAGCACTTGTTCAGAACTTGTTGTTAGCACTAAATAAGCTACAAATTATTACAGCACTCAACCTTCCTCTTTACCTAGATGCTTTGCCAGAGATGGCCTGCACCTGTCACCCCTGGGATTACAGATACTGTCTAAGGCTCTTGCTGCCCCTATAGTGCCTTTTTAAGGCAAGGTTCAAATGACAAATTCACCACCGTAACAGGAACAGGCAAGCAAAAACTGAGGATAATGCTACTCAGTGCTAGAAGTCTAAATCTCAAAATGCACTCCCTCGAGGCACTCCTTAAAATGGAGAACATTGATATCTGTTCAGTGACTGAAACCTGGATCAAGGCTCCAGAGAGCACCCCTGCATTACCAGGCTGTAACTCATACCACACTTTTCGGCCATCTAACCTGGACCGGAACACCAAAGGCGGAGGTGTGTCCGTATTCATTAAGGATATCCACACCTCCAGACTAGTTGCTCAACATAATGTATCCGAGGTTATCCAAGTGCAACTAACTCTGGGAAAAACTGCAATCCAAATTGTAGCTTGCTAGAGATCCCCCACCATGCCCCAGGATTCCCACTCCTCTTTTCTTGGTTTACTGGAAAATATTAGGGTTCAACCAAACACCCTAGTAATGGGTGATTTCAACTACCCCACCATTAACTGGGAAAACTACTCATGTACCAACTCCTTCGCTCAACGCTTTCTGGAATTCATAAATTCCAATGCCATGGATCAACTAATCCACACCCCCACCTGGGGGAACAATATCCTAGACCTAGTCATTACCAACATGAGTGACCGGTGTTCCACACCTGAAGTCAACTTCTCGTTTGTCATATCCAACCATAAGCTAATCACCCTAGATATCCACATCCCGCCCCCACCCCCTATTAAGGAAATCATGGTAAAAAATTTCTCCAAAGCCAACTTCATGCTTCTTAAGACAGAAGTGGCAAACTTAATGACACCCATGCAGATGGACAATACAGTTACGGCTGCTGAATCCTACACAGATGCACTCTATAAGCACTTACACAAATGCATGGATCGTGCTATCCGAAACAGAACCAAGACGTTATCCTCCAAAAAAAGGAAGCCAATCTGGTGGTCTCCTGCCATAAACAAACTCTACAACAGAAGGAAGTAACTGTTGCAAAAGAGAGTAAAATCCCATGAGTGGAGGAGTTCCCTGGTCAGCCTCAGTAAGAAGCTGAGATTCCCTTATAAGATCCTCCAAAGCTAGCTACGAAAACAAAATCGCCACTGATTCTAGGTACAACCACAGAGCATTCTGTAGCTATGTCAAGAATGTCATTGTCAGCACCCAGATCTGCTCTGTGTTACAGCACAACGGCATGAAAATTACAGAACCAACTGATATTGCCAACGTCTTGTCAGATAGGTTCAGTGCTAACTTTACGTCCCCCCCCAAAGGGCCTATATTTATACAGGAAGAATGCAGAGTCCCTGTAATCACAACTATGCAGGTAAAAGCTGCACTCTCTAAAGCCAAAAACACAGCATCCATGGGACTGGACAACATCCCAGGCTGCGTTTTAAACTAACTTCAGAACGACCTGGCTCCCTACCTAAGCACCATGTTCAATCATAGTCTCACATCAGGCTTTGTGCCCACTGAATGGCGCACAGCAACAGTTATCCCACTCCACAAAGAGGGAGCCACCACTGATCCCGGGAACTATCGCCATATTATCCTGATGAGCCTGGTCTGTAAGGCCATGGAATATATCATCATGGAACTCATAAACAAAGACATTGGTAACCTCCAAACTCTGGACCTCACCCAGTTCGGGTTTGTGAAATGCAGATCATGCCTCCTGAACCTGATCCACTTCTTTGGGGCAGTCACCAAAGCTGTAGATGAGGGTAAGGTTGTTCACACAGCCTATCTTGACCTCACCAAGGCTTTCAACACCATCCCCCATTCTGGAATTATAGCTAAACTCACTAAACTAGGTATAAATCCCTACGTCACAAGATGGGTTGCCAATTGGGTCACTGACAGAACCCACACTGTAAAAGTTGCAGACTCCAAATCTGACTTCAAACCAGTGACAAGTGAAATACCACAGGGTTCAGTCCTGGGACCTCTCCTGTTTGGTATCTACTTCTCTGAAGTACAGGCCAACACAGAAGGCCTTTGGCTAATGAAGTTCGCAGATGACTGCAAACTAGGAGTCATAGTTGAGTCCCCAAATGATGTGGACATCCTACAGAAGGGCCTCACTGAGACAGATGCCTGGTGTCAGAGCCATGGCCTCAAGCTCAATGCCAAAAAGTGCATTGTCATCCCCTTCGGTAAAAACTCTGCACCCATGAACTACCACATAGGTGGCAGTCTACTTAATGCCGAATGTGTGATGAGACCTGGGGACCCATGTGGGCAGAAGTCTCTCCTTTGATAATCACATAGCCACAGTAGTCAGGAAATCCTTCTACATGGCACACCTCATCACAAAATGGTTCTCATCTAGGAAGAAAGAGGTCATTGTTCCCCTCTACTCGACACTCATTAGTCCCATTATAGAGTACAACACCCCTTTTGGAATGTACCTCACAAGACATCTGCAGCAGCTGGAAAGGCCACAGAAGTACCTCACAAAGAGGATTACTGGCCTGAAACAGATACCCTACACTGACCGTCTCAAAAAACTCCAGCTTTTCTCCGTAGCATATCACCTACTTCGAGGTGATCTCTGCGTAACATTAAACGCTATGTCAAACCCAGAGCTATTGGAAATGCTACACCTAAAGAAATCCCAATCCCTCCGAGCTACACATTCTAGGGACCTAAACCTTGTCACCACAATAAACAGGACATGCTGGAGGGATAGATTCCTGTCCCAGAGACTTCCCATACTCTGGAACAAGCTACCCATCTATGTCAAGCAAAGTTCTTCATTAGCACTCTTCAAGAATAATCTTTATAAGTGGATAGGAAATAGGAAATACACCCCGGGGCTCACTTCTGCGTCTCTGCTCGACAGGGGCACAGGAAAATAACTTTCTTTGGTGGCGTAAGCCAGGGAACCTTGTTGGCTAGGCTTACTTGGGCCCTTGGGCCGATAGCCTAGTACCTGCCTATGAACCTATGACTGAGGCACTGAGATAAGTATACATTTAATTAAATTAGCAGCACACAATCATTCCACCATTACAGCAGGAGAAGTACAACTTATCATAAGAAAAAAAAACATTAAAATATCAAGAAACAGAAAAATAAGCAAAATTTCAAGAAAAGATAACTCAAGTTTGAGCTTGTCACAGTTCGTGGGTTATATCCTAAAAGTTCCTATCATGAATTCATCCAGATCTAAATACTGCAATTTTAAGTACTACAAAAACAAAAATGACAATATATACATACGTGCAGAAGCAAAATAAAATATATCTACCACTAAAATCTGATAAAGTTCTGACACATATTTTATTGAGAAGAAAGGCAGAGGCCAACGTTAGCAAAACATACTCTTATAATTACCATATCGACAAGGTGCTCAGAAAGTTTTTTCACCTTGAAGCATGGGCGTTAGAGTTCTTTATAGATGTCTTTGGGTAACAATTTTTGATTAACTGCAATAACCTTGGAAAATTCTTTTTACAGTGTTGATAGAAGGAGGTCTTTGGAGAAATACTTTTCATTTTTACTATGAAGGTTATAAGGCGAAGCGTTGCTTGTTTTTAAGTGAAGGACAATATAGCAATAACCCACGCCTGGGTGTGGGTAATGCTAAATTTACCCACGGTTGGCGTGGTTTGGTCCCGAGGCAAGCCCGAGGGACCAAACAAAGCCAACCGTGGTAAAATTAGCATTACCCACACCCAGAAGTGGTTATTGCTATTATACATGACATTATTTAAGAAAAGAAACTATTACTTTTCTTAAATAATGGCATAGTATAATGCCTGTTTACTGCCCTTCCGCAGATGTCTGGCATCCGTGGCAGTTCTGATGTACCGCGCCTGCGCAGTACATCAGAGTTGAGCAAAAGCGGAGAAAGCAAGATCTCCGTTGCTTTTATAAATCTCGCTATGTTAAATGAGTTTAACATAGCGAGACAGTTAAAATAAGCAACGGACATCTCCGTTGCTTATTTTAAACTGTCTCGCTATGTTAAACTCATTTAACATAGCGAGACATAAAAAGCAACGGAGATCTTGCTTCTCCGTGCTAAAACTGTCTCGCTATGTTAAATGGGTTTAACATGGCGAGACAGCTTTAAAATAAGCAACGGAGATCTCCGTTGCTTATTTTAAAGCTGTTTCGCTATGTTTAACCCACTTAACATAGCGAGACAGTGTTTTAAAACGAGTTATACTAATGGAAAAGTCCGGGCGACGGACCTTTTCCATTAGTATAACTCGATTTACAACGGGCACGCTGGCCAATCAGCGTGCACGTTTTGGGGGGATCATGGTATAATAATGTTTTTTAGCAGTTAGAATGTAAGGAAGGGGAGAGAAGCACTGCTATGTCTATTGTAATAGGAATCCAGTTTTCTTCTTAAAAGTAATAGAGCCATGTTTGTATTGAGGGGAAAGACTGATGAAATGACAAACAACATTAACAGTAGCATGTAGGTTTCATATATATATATATATATATATATATATATATATATATATATATATATATATATTTGGTTAACTGATGTGAGAAAGAGTAGCAGCCTTTTGTTTGACATGTTTCCTTATTAGACTGCTTTCTCTGTGTATTTTAAATGGAGTAGATGATTCATGTATAAGAACTAGATGTTCATATAGTTCACTTGCTAGATAACATTTGTATTAGGAATGTAAATATTAGGGTTGATTTAGAGTTTGTTTTTGGTTAAAGCTGAATAAAATTATTACAGTCTTACATTCATTGTCTGGTGATTCTTAACTAGCCATTGACAGAGAAAAAAGAAAGCTGTTTGCATTTTCTTTTGTAGAATAGTGAATAGTAGGTAGGAGGATCTTTATCATACAAAACTATGTCATCGGTATAATTTAAGGTGTATCAGCGAGGTATAGGAGGAGTTATTTCATTCATAAATAATGACCCCAGGAGGAATACCAGAATAGAATGTTCCAGAATTCACAGTATGGTTTGAGTTAGTTACGGTGAAGGTTTGCTTTCTGAGATAATCCGGAAACCAAGCAAACGAATATGGAGTTGAGGCCTCATGTCTGAAGTCAATAGATAAGCTGTGATCATATTTCAGATCTATGGAAATACCACCTAAATAGGGGTTGCTTTTCATGGAATAACAGATTTTATCAGTGAAAACATAAACTACTGTGAGTGTATTGTGACTTAATTTAATGCGGTGTTGGCAGTGTATAAGGAGGTGATATTTATTTATGTGGTTAAAGATTTGATCATTAAGGATTTTCACAAAAAAATGGTTAAAGGGTATAGAATACATATGGGCCTAAAGTCCTACATTAAATAGTGTGAAGAAACTTTAGGGGTAAGGGCATACTTAAACTCTAGAGAGGCTCTTCCTTTGTTAAAGAAAAAACTGTAAATATGAACCTAGGATTTACAGCTAAAATGAGTAGCTAAATGAAGAAATAAATGATTCAAACAGTTTTGGTTGCTTTTATATTCCAGCTTCTCTGGTAAATTAAGGGCTGTCTTATGAAAAATTGCTGAAAAATAAAACAGAAGGGCATGTATGTGGTCTTTGTACTACACACAGACACTGTCATATACACACACACACATATATATTTATATATATATATATATATATATGTGTGTGTGTGTGTGTGTGTGTATGCAGGTACATGTGTAATATATGCATATATTAATATAGATTCATTCTGGGAGATGTGCTGTTAATTTAAAGATGCCTTCACAGTGTCATCAGAAGTAGCATATTGGGAATTATATAATTTTTTTCTTCAGAATATTTCTAATAAAAGCAACCAAACACTCAGCTTTTGACTGAGGTTGAGCACTTTAATGGCAAGGTTAAGTGCAATGTGTTTACAGTCAGAACATCTAGGATAACCTCTCCCTTGCTCTGACCTCTCAACCTGGAAACATCAAAAATCTGGACAAAGGCCTATGAAAAGTAGGTACTACTGGCCAATAATCTGGATACTGAATAACATAAAATTTGCATACATAATTATTCAACCCCTCCCACTGCAATGGAATTGTGGGATACCAACATTCAAAAACAAATCCAAGAACAGACAGAATATTAAATACAAAATATAACCAGAATAGTAATTATAAATACTGTAAATTGCTTTGTTCCATGCATATTTTCTCACTATGGAATGCTTACACTATATTTGAATGCTACTATGCAAACATATTAAACGTTACGTAACTATTGAAGTTTGCCAGGTTTAAATATGATTGTGTATGTCATGATGTATCCCAATCCTTTTGTGCTTCTTTGCATTCATATTCTTTGTCACTGATTGCCAATTATTTCTGTTCTTTTCTGCAGTTCTCTCAGGCTGAGCCTAAAAGATATCCAGGATAATCAGTGCTCTGCCCTGGTTAACTAAGAGAAAATCTACTCCACCAAGCACACCACTGGACTCCGTTCATGTTTCTGATGCAAGCATTAGAAATTGCCGCTCCTCTACCTTGGGAAAAAAAACACAAGAAAACAATTGACTTTCTGAAGACATGACTTAACATGTCAACATAAAGTGTTAGAATCCAAAAGAAAACATGCACTCTTACTCTGAATTACCAAAAATTCAAGCATGTACAACAGGAAAACAGGGACAGATAATAATATATGATCTGTGGTTCCCTCAAACCACTGACAAACATGCATACATAGACTTGCTCTGCCCCCTGAAATGCTGTTAATTATCATTATAGTTTAGTAACTACATTCATAAAAAACAAAGAACATAACACACTGCATGTAGCTAAATTAAAGTCCCTCCAAATGTCTTGGTTCAATTAAATTAAAAACAAAAGTAATGTAGCACTTATCAAAAAGTCATATTTGTTTGTACAGGGAGATAGGAAGTAAAATGTAATTGCAAGTATACTCTCAAATAGAAAAGAGACACCATTCTCTGGAAGATTTAGATGTGAGGACTCAGATTCTCCATTAACAGAGTTAGGATAATATTCGGGGACCATAGTGATTGTGCTGTCTAGCCATGTCAGGGCTGGATTCATCCTCAGAATGAGAGGGTTGAAGTATAGGACCTTACAGGGGTACCCTGAGGTGAAGTTTCACTGGCAGAACCCAATGAATATTTTTGAGCTTAATCAGGGCTGTCAGGCAATGTGACAGCATGTGACAAGGATGGTGCACATACCTCTCAACCTGCTAAATCTGAAGTAAGCTTAAAATGTACGCGCATGTGTGTCTTTGTGTGGGGGGGATTTTAAATATAGCTTTTACAAACTTCGAAAGCCATTAGAATGATGATTTTTGTCTCAGCATGCTTTTTCTGAAGGATATGTCTGAAACGTTTGTCATTATTTATTAACTTCAGTCTTCAGGAATTTGCCAGCAAATCACAAATTTTATGACGAGCAAACCAAAAATATGAGACAAAAATGTGGACATTTGAGAGCTATGCCCATCTAACAAATTTTAAATAAACAACCATTTACTTTTATAGTCAGATTAAATGCAGTGTATCTCACGGCTTACACCGTAGACCAAACTTTCTTCGGTATTTACGTATTATCACAACCACATTCCGAACAGGAGATGCGTCTCATTTCCAATCCGTTCTCCTGCCAAGGTATGTTATATATAGCTAGCAAAGATTTGGAAAATAAGTTGGATATCTGTGTCTGTACTTCATTTGGTGTTATTGGTTTTTAAGTTTAGAATAAAATGAAGGAAACGTAATTGATAACTATCGTCATCTGGAATGGACTGTGCATCCGTTATGCAGGCACAGCTGAGCAGCTTGTGTGATTTATGTTGCCGTTTGAGTGACATACTTCCAAAAATTATTAGTTAAATAAAGAAACAATGGGTTGGCTTTGCTGTTGGCGATTTCTATTAATAAAAACAAACACCCTGCAGAATAGATATCATTAAGATCTGGAATGGCATTTGAACTAACTAAAACTTCCCAACGGTCCACAGCAGTATGCAAGGTTCACAGGTTTTTACCACACTTCTTTTGGCTGTTCCCATTAGGGTTTAGTAAAGGGATACGGTTAAAGTGCTACCTATTAAGCTAGAATATGTATTAGCTGCCCCAGCCAGACACAGCTGGACTAATATACCCCCACAGTGCTGAATTTTTAATGGTGCATCCCATCATCTTTTAAACATGGTTGCTGCTCTACTGTTTCGTATATAAAAGGTGATGGTGAATGTCTAACTGAAACTTGCATTTAAAAAAATAAAGCACAATAAACAACTACAGTATACCAGTACCTTATTCCGTGGCGACATTTTCATATGGGTAACTGAAATAAAATACCACCACCACAAATTGCTACATAACTGCAGTCTAAATCATGTTTATATAATGTGGTTGCGATAATACGCAAGTACCCTTTCTTCCCTTGCAGTAAACATTACAGACAGACTTATTCATGCTGCTGCACAAACTGCTGTTTGCCAACTCTAGCCGAAAATGAAATAGTTATTGCTGCTGTCAGTTGGTCACGTATTTACAGTAATTGGTGGGGTGTGCACTGCGTGCATTTTAAAAGGAAAGCTTAACTTCTGTAACTGTTGCAAAATTTTGTAAGAATTACGAACAGCATGACTAAGGAGAGTCATCTTGTTTGTAATTCTTATGAAATAATGCAGCAGAAGTTTGCCTTTTAAAATGCTTGCTGTCTGCAGCACACCAATTACTGTAAATATGTCACAAAGTATCACAAAGCACTCTACTGAAAGGTAAAAGAAAGCGTTGCCCGTACCATTGCAAACATGCTCTTAAATGCAATATTGACTCTGCACTGTCACAAACGTATTCTACCTGTTTGTTATTCTCTTACCTTGTTGAGGAGAAGCCAGGTAAATTTTCTTATTCTGTGAGGCTGCAATCTGTGCACATTGGATGCTGGACAGACACAGGTGAGCGCTGCGCAGGTGTGCTACTGTAGTGTGCAGTTGGTCTCTCACATGTTTGCTAGCCGCTACTGTGTCTGTGGACGCCACGCTACCTGCTGCTGGCTTCTATTTCTTCTAGATTTGATTTTTCCTACTTCGTCTTTGAATATTCCCAGCCATTCTATAAGATTCCAGGAGGACCAGACATGCAAGACATCGATTTGATGCTGCAACGCAATATCCTCATTGACTGGCTGCCAACTGCAGCCGTAAACAACTTTTTTTTTTCTTTAAGTTAACTCTTCTGAACCAAGTCTAAGGCTGACGTTATCATGCACACCTCTACATGTTGATGATGTTGCAAGGTGCGTGATGACGTCGGCATCAACTAAAAATTTGTAAATAAAACAAAATCGGGATTCAGAGGGTCCACTCGGGAATTAATGGCACCCTATTATTTTGCACCCCAAAACAGAAATTTCCGAGGGATTCAGGGCAGTTGAGAGGTATGCCTTTAAACTTAGTTTGGGTAGCTGTACGGGCAACTGGGTTTTTGACCCTGATTCTCAACATGAAAATTCCTTGATAACCTTCTTAAAAGGTTTAGAGGTTTACATAATTTTAACACTGAAACATTGACGTCATCAATGCAATTTAGTGAAGGAGGTATGATTCTGGCCACACAAAGGTAAAGTTTCATGCAGCCATCAATGTGATCTGAACCTGTATTAGGTCAAGAGCAATGAGGTCAGGGAAGAGACATAATAAAACAAGTAACACAGCCAGAAGCCTTTTACCACACATAGGAATACCCCCTTCCACCAGTCCTCAGTCTTCTCCTTTCATTTGTCAGTAGGTGATAGTGTTATTGCACAAGTTTGGAGAGGGGTACGTCTGGTTTAAAATAAATCCCTGATACACCCATGACCATCAGGGTTGCCTGACTTTAAGCCAGGCAACTAGTTGGCTTAGACAGGCTCAGTAGAGATGAGTATGCAATAAGAACCAGGTCCAGGGTATAGTTTTTTGGGAGTCTCAAGATGCACGAGAATGAAAGTAACATCATCTTGAAAAGTAAATTCCAGTACACCACCCCTTACCCCAAATTGTGTGCTGTTCTCTGGGTAGGCTGTATTAAGAAGCTTGTTGAATTGATCCACCATTTATGCATACTTACATTTAAGAAAATGAGTGTCAGAGTAGGTACAGGTTTGAAGACTGTGTAAATATATATATATATATATATATATATATATATACACATACATACATATATTGATTTGCTCAAAGAATAAAGACATTAGCAGGGAGCATGATTCCCATGAGCAGCTCATGAAATGGAATTAGTCTGGCAGTAGAGCTGATAGTACTGATTTTTTATTGGCAGGTAGAGAAAAGCTTAGGATCACCAAACATAGCACATAGAGTTCAAATCAGCATAATTAATCAGGAATGGATGTTATATAGTAAAATTGTATCCTAAAGGAATATATGCATTCATAAACTCTGGAAATAATTACTGAGTACAGATCAACTCATGTACTGCTGGACAGCCTCAAGCTGCTGTGGCTATCATGGAACAAGAGAAATATGAAGCTACTTTGTCAGGAAATGAGGATGTTGAGATGCATGTATACAAGTTGTTTAATAGTAGAAGTAAGCCAAAGGAAGTAAACTGGAAGATGTAGTCTAGTGTACATTAAAAATGTAAAACTGTTGCATTTCACTATAGGTTCTCTATAACTGAAAGGTGAGTTGGCTGAAGTTGGCAGACGGAGGCGTTTCTCAAGATGCTGGAATGATAGGAAGACGAGTTAGTAATGCTTGCCAATGCAAGATACAGAGGAAAGGTTCACCAATGAGCTGCATGTACTACAAAAGGCTTCACATGAGAGAATAAGATGAAAAAAATATGTATTACCTGACTTTTTAAGATTAGGATTTAATTAAGTTTCTCCTGTAGTTCTGGGTTGGATTCCTTCGATCTCCATCCATTTGCCTTCTCTGTGACAAAGGAAGTCACTTAGCCAGACATTACTCCCTGGTTATTCTGAAAAGAAGCATTTCTGGTGGGAGTATTCCGTGGTTAATGAATGTTTAATAGCATTTGTAGTACAAGTTCAACTTCTGTTGTCATCAAAGCTTAGCTGCAAAAATTATTGAGGTTTAGTTACATCTTACAAAGATGGTCATTTCTTACCTAAGTGTAATAAAACACATTAGTAAAAGAAATCACAGCATCTTACTACAGAAATAAACATTTGTACTTAATATGTGCAGTAAGACATGGTGGTGTTTGCATTGTACAAATTTTACAGTGCATCCAGGCTTATGAAATTTAAATCCCTTATAGCACCCCAGAGTGTAGCATTTGCACTACATGCACACTAGCATGTCTTACTGCTTGTGTATGATGAAGTGTAGGTCAAATAAATCTGTCTTACAGTGATGATTTAACGAGAGATGAACGACTAGCAGATCATACAGGTAGTTTGAAAGTAACATTCTGCAAACTGGATACATAATATAAACTAGCTGGCTGAAGGAATCTGAGTGTTTATTCCTCCTACTTTTTGCATTTAGAATAAAGCAGTTACCTGCCCTTATCTCGTCTTTCTAGTAATCCCAAGCTATTTAAAAAAGCTGAGCTCCCTTATTCTAGTAATTTATTCTATGTGTCATCTGCCCTCCCTGTGATAAAGTATTTGAACTATATTACGGATAGATCTGCATTCAAAAATACAAATTAGGCTAATAATGTGCTATATTGTTACATTTTCAGGTGAGAAACTTTCAGTAAGAGAGTGTTTAAGCTAAAAAAAAGTCAAAAATATTTGCAAATTTTAAACAAGGCTAAAGGAGATCTCTGGCAGTATTCATAAACATTCAACTTTGTATTTCAAGTCTGCTACAGCTATAAGACGAAATTACAATTTTTTCTTCGGTTATGTCAGGAAGTTAAGGAATAAGATTCCACAGTGCACTGAGCTCATCTGTAATATTAACAAGTATACCAATATCAAGGATATAGCCATATTAACAAATAGATTTAGTGCTAACTTTACCCCATATACACACATGGTTGTCCCTAGTATCCCTAAAAGTTTACTTTCCCTTGAAACAAGTATTGGAATCCCCATCAAAGGCTAAAAATAATACTTCCGTGGGACCAGATTGCATTGTCATCATGCCAAGTATGCATTATTTGAGCCTGTACTTAAACTCTTTAGCCTCAGCCTTCCTTCAGGGTTTTGCGCCTGATATGTGAAGAATAGCTGCTGTGATTCCCCTACACAAGGGTGGTATCTTTATATACCCAGATAATTATAGGCTGTCGGCCTTGCTAGCTTTGTATGCATAAGCATAGAATATGTCTTAACAGCACTTATTTTTGCAGACATAGGCAACTTTTCTGATCTAGACCCCAGTCAGTTTGGTTTTGAGAAGTGCATGATCTGTCTCCTAAACCTAGTAAAACTGGTCTGTCATTGTATATTATGCAAAGTTGTACAGGGTGACCTTGCATAGTATACAAATGTTTATGAATACTGCCGTTAGAGCATACATGTACTTTTGGGAAAAGGAAAACACATTTTGATCTGTCATAGTTATTCACTCATTTATGTGTAGCCACATTTGAAAACATGTACCTTCTGCATTCATTGTAGATAAATTATTTTATTTCATTTTTTAACTATGCAGACCTGAAAGACTCAATTTCAAGAACATTCTGAGGAAGAAAATTCCAAAATACAGACCTGGGGATAATTTAGCATAGCCCATAATCCTGATTAGGATGCCTTTAGTTGGAAAGGATTAGAACCTGGCAGAAGCCTTCAGTTGCAAGAGAACATGGAAAGAAATGTACCCAGTCAGGAAATTAACCCCAGAACTTAGACATAAGAACCAGCAGTACTGACCACTGCACTGTGTGCATCCATTTATTTATTTCCAATACTGACACTTCAAAACATTCATATGCTTTTATTATAAGTTTTTTCACAGTCTTTTCAACAAAGATGGTGTAAAAAGTGTATTCACAATGTTTCTGTACTAAAAATGAATCTGAAATTGTTTTCATGTGTTCTTCAACCTGTGGGACTCTGATCCGGCATGGATCCAACACAGCTGCATTTTCTAGCATCAGGTCCGAGTCCAAGCTCCTCCTCTACCCATGATGCCCCTGTCTCACTCCTCCCCTCAGATCTTGTTTGCCATGCTAGCATCGTGGTCTGTTGCTCCAGGTTCCTGGTGAGTAATTCTCCAAAACAAATTGTACTTTTTGTGATGACCTTGCCCAGGCCCAGCAATCAAGGAGCCTCAATCCTCACTACTAACTCCAGGGAGGTCGTCTCATAGAAGAGAAAAGGATAACTAATACACAGAGTAAAGTACAATTTCCCTTAAGTGCACACAGAGATCACAGTCAGTCTGGGGCTGGTTGCTCCCTTGCTCACCAGGTCCCCAATAAGACTCCCCACTGGCACAGCTTTAGGGTCCAGGTCTCAGCCTAACTGGGCAAGTTAAAACCTCCAGTACCCTCTCTGTCCAACCAGTGCTTCGTGTCCCTGCCAAGTAGCTGACACAACACACACACACTTTGAGATAAGCATTTATACAACTTCACAGACACTCCTGGGAAAGGCTGACCCAGATTCTCCAACTGTGCTCCTTTACCCAGACTATACAGTAGTAATTATTGCCACCACCCAGTTAATACATTTGCTACTAAAAGGCCCTTAAAAGGGTGTCCAATTATTACTGTGCAAGATTAATATCCAATGATAGTATGACTAACAGTCAAGGCTTAGTTTAGAGTGGTCTTTTACAATAACCTCTATAAATATGCAGTGTACTCTAGAGCTTATCTCTACACAAATCGGCCACAGGTAGAAGGTTTTAAAAATATTTAATAATAAATAATTAAAACACAAGACAAAACTACCACACCACAGAGATATCTAAGAGTTCAGAGATCACACAGAAACTTAAAATAATACAGTAGGACAGGTCTAATTTAAAAGAAAAATACCTAATTAATCTTTACTAGCTTTAACTATTCCTCCAAGAAATCGAAGTGCTAGAACTTACATGCGAGCACAAGGCAGAGTGCTGATAAGTTAGATGTCCATAGTCAAAATGCTTGCAGTCTCTTTTGAGAAATAGTATTTAAACTTGGCTAACAAACATGTTTGCTGGGTCCCTCCCCAAATTACATCATTTTTGACACTTAGGTTTTCCCAGGCAAACAGACTGAATTATTTAGCAATTTAACACCTGCACAGAAACTTACAACAATAGAAGACATTTCACATGTATATTCTAACAGAAACTAGAGCAATACAGCACCTTCCACGTCTGAATTCTGGTCATAAACTTTAGCCTTAAAACAGTGGGCATGAGAACTTCATCCAGCCACACTGGAGCCGAATTGAAAAACATTAAAGAGATTCATAAGATCTTTTCAACATAAAAAGACACATTTGAAATGCTTGGCTTGGTTTTCCTTACAGCAGATGGCAATATTGCAACAATCTTGAAGTTGACATTTTACAGTGTTTTCTTTCATTTAAAAACACAAGCCTGTATTTTTACATTTATTTATACAACTGATAGAAATATGCATCAAATTCTATTTGACTAGGCTGGCAACCTTCGCCCGTCTCTCCCCAGTCGTCACCCCCCCCCCAGGGGAGGGGGACTCAAGAAAGTTTTTCAAGTGCACCTTGAGAAACGTCACTTGAGAGTGTCAGGTCTATCTGGGTGTACCTCACCCCATTCCCTGTCTTGAGAGCCCATCTGCATTGGCATTGCTACTCTCACTGCGGTGCTGCACTGCCATATATGCTTGCACCCCCCAGACTCCATCTGAGCAACTTGGCATTTTGCAGACTGGCTCTGTTTAACCATGTTAGAGGGTTGTGATCTGTTATCACAGTGAATTTTCTTCCATACAGATAAGGCTGAAGTTTTTGTAGTGCCTATACTATGGCTAGACATTCCTTTTCTACCTCTGCCTAGCATTCCTCCCTGGGTTGGAGCCTACGACTGAGATAAACCACTGGGTGCTCTTCTCCCTCTGAAGAAATCTGGCTAAGTACAGCCTACATACCCCATAGGTTGAGTCATCCACCTGCACAACAAAGTCTTTGCTGTAGTCTGGACTGGCTAATACAGGGGGTCCTCCCAAAGCTTCCTTAAGCTTCTGAAATGCCTGCTCACATGCTGGGGTCCACACTACCTTATCTGGCTTGTTTTTCCTTATCAGGTCTGTGAGGGGGGGCAGCTATGGTACTATAATTGGGAACAAACTTTCTGTAGTACCCTGCTGTCTCCAAGAATGCCCTCACCTGCTTTTTTGGTAACAGGTGCAGGCCATGCCTGAATAGCTTCCACTTTGGCAGATTCTGGCCTTATCTTACCACTCCCCACTCTATGTCCTAGGTAGGAGACCTCTGCCATTCCCACCTGACATTTGCTCGGCTTAATGGTCAACCCTGCCCTCTGTAGCCTGCCCAGCACCTCCCTGACATGCTGAAGATGCTCTTGCCAGGAATGGCTGTAGATAGCAATATCATCCATGTAAGCAAGGGCAAACCCTCCTGCTCCTGCTAAGATATGATCTACCAGCCTCTGGAAAGTCGCCGGGGCATTCTTCAGCCCAAAGGGCATCTTTGTGAACTCATACAAGCCAAAAGGAGTCACAAAGGCTGACTTCTCTCTAGCACTGGGAGTCAAGGGCACCTGCCAGTAACCCTTGGTAAGATCAATGGTTGTAAGATACTTAGTCCCACCCAGCTGCTCTAGGGCCTCATCTGTCCTAGGCATTGGGTTAGCATCTGCCTCTGTGTGACTATTTAATTTCCTGTAATCCACACAGAACCTGGTGCTGCCATCCTTCTTTGGCACCAATACCACTGGTGAGGCTCAGGGACTGTTGGACTCTTGAATCACTCCTAGTTCCAATGACTCTTGTACCTCCTCCCTCAGAGTCTATTAGACTCTCTCAGGCACCCTGTAAGGGGCCTGCCTGATAGGCCTTTGAGGTCTTGTATCCACCTGGTTTCCAGATGAACATGCCCCCATACTCCTGCAACACTGCTCAGATTTCTCAAACCTGGGTAGGAGATAGTTGCTGGGACATTGCTACCCCTTCCACCGAAGTGTCAGCCCGAGCCTCACTGAGGAGATCAGTCCCCAGATCTCCCTCAGACTCCTCCTGCAATCCACTGCAAATGCTCAGCACAAGGGCCTCCCTATCATGGTAAGGTTTCATTATGTTAACATGGAACAATTTGTGCCCCTGGCTTCTGACTAGCACTTCCACCATGTAGTTAACATCACTTACCTTTCTTACCACCTTGTAGGGTCCCTCCCAAGCTGCTTGCAACTTGTGACTGACAGGAATGAGAACCATCACCTGCTGCCCTACAGCGTACTCTCTAGCTCAATCATTCCTGTCATACCACACTTTTTTCTGTTGTTGGGCTACTGCCAGGTTCTCCTGGGCCAGGCTCATGAGTTCCCTGAGCCTTGTCCTGAGGTTCAGGACATATGCCACAAAAGACTCCTTGTGAGACTCACACTCACCTTCCCACTCATCTCAAATTAAATCTAGAGGTCCCCTCACCCTATGCCCATATAGCAACTCAAAGGGTGAAAAATCTGTGGATTAGTGGTGAACCTCTCTGTAAGCAAACAACAGATGGGGCAAGTATTTGTCCCACTCCCCTCTTAAACTGATCTGCAAATGCCCTTAGCATGGACTTGATTGTAGAGTTTAGCCTCTCAAGAAGACCATTCGTCTGGGGATGGTAGGGGGTGGTCTTCATGTGCTTCACAACACAGGACTTCCACAGACAAGCCAGCAGGTCTGACATAAAATTGGCACCTCTGTCAGAAAGTATTTCCTTTGGGAAACCTACCCTGACGAAAATCTCTAGCTAAGCATTTGCCACCTTCTCTGCCTCAATGGAGGACAAAGCCGCTGCCTCAGGGTATCGTGTAGCATAATCTACAATCACTAGGATATACTTTTTCCCTGTGGAACCTGGGTTACTCAGAGGACCCACAATATCCATAGCTACCTTCTGAAATGGCTCCTCAATCACAGGCAAAGGCATCAAAGGAGCTCTCACCTTGTCTCCTGCCTTGCCCACCTTTTGGCACTGCTCACAGGTCCTTCAGTACACTGTTACATCTCTGGAAATTCCAGGCCAATAGAAGTTTTGCATAATACGCCTCTTTGTACGTTTTATGCCCATATGACCTACAAAGGGAATATCATGGGCTATGGCTAGAAACGCCAGATGGTAAGCTCTAGGCACTACCAACTGCTGTACACTGTCACCTTCTAGCCCTCCCTCAGGGTTCCACTATCTGTACAGTAGCCCTTTGTTCCAGTATACAGATTCCTCCTTCCCTTAAGAATCAGGTGCCTCCCTAGCTACTTGCCTCAGGCCTTGCATTGTAGGGTCTGAGAGCTGAGACTGTCTCAAGTCTCTCCTTGTAACCCTTCACAGCTCCCCTTCCACATGAAGTCTGGCATCCTCTGACAGTGGTGCCTCACTGTCAGCCTGAGTACTACTACTCACCTTTACCTTTGCAGTTACCCTGTCCAAGGGAACATCGGTACCCACAAGCAGCTGTGGCTCACATTCAGTCTGACTGCCATTTATGCAGTCTGTCTGGGTCTTCCCCAGGATACCAGACCCACATGCTTGTCTCCTAGCCTCACTGCATTTAACTGCATAAGTACATAGTACTGCCTCATCCAAAACATTCCCTATCAGGACATCTGCAGGATGGTAGTTCCATACCACTGTTTGTCTTTCCCATCCCCATTTTGTCTTTTCACTTACCCCCACCTTCACCTTGCTTCCTGCTAGCTGGTTTGCCTGCCACACATGGCCTCACTGTTGCATTCAAAGCATTTTACCGCAGCTCCTGGTGTTGTTACTCTCCCTAGTGGCTTCCCTACCTGACTGGGGGCTTCCTGGGGGCAGTCTGTGCTGCACCATCATGGTTTTTTAGTCCCACTTCTTTTAGTGGGGTCCCTTCCCTTCCTGCAGGGGCTGCCCTGCTTGCTAGGTATAGGTCTCCCTTCTTCCCCAACTCCTCTGAAGTAGCACATTGTTTATCAGCTAACCAGATCCTCATGTCCTCAGACAAAGTGCTAAGGGCTTGTTCCCTTACCACAAGGTCTGCCAGCCTTTCAGAAGTGGTGACCTGACATCCACTCACCCAGCTATGAAAATAAGTGCTCAGTTCAGCAACATATTCACATACATTTTCATCTGCCTTGCATCTATGTTCACAAAACTTTTTCCTATACATTTCAGGTGTTAGCTTAAAACATTCTAATAAATGTCTCAAACATATGAATGAAGCTATCAAAATTCTTTAAACTGAGGAAGAAATTTACTGACCTTTTTCAGGTTTCCATGCACCAGTCCCTAGCTGGCACATCCCTGCCAGCTGGCTCCTTGTCAGCTTTCCATACTCTTCTGCTGACATGCTGCCTGTTCACCCTAACTAACACTAAGCTAACAAAAGAAATAAAACAATTGTGATATGAACTCTGAGTATACAGTGCGTAGCTGTTTTAGAGTACAAAACACTTTTAGAGATCAATGTACATAAGCTACACAACTTCACAGACAAATATGCAATGTACTCTAGAGCTTATCTCTACACAAATCAGCCACAGGTAGAAGGTTTTAAAAATATTTAGTAATAAATAATTAAAACACAAGACTGTATTTTACATTTATTTATACAGTTGATAGAATTTTGTATCAAATTCTATTTGACTAGGCTGGCAGCCTTCGCCCATCTCTCCCCAGTCATCACACTTTTCTTTTTTCTGTGTCTTCTCTTGTTTCTTTAGTATCCTTAGACTTGCGCTCAGGTGTCAGTCTTCTCTATCTGTAAAAAAAAAAAAAAAAAAAAGACCCTCTCTTCCCCCTTTCTTTTTCATTCCTTCCTATCTGTGATTGTGTGTGTGTGTGTGTGCGTGTGGGGGTTGTATCCATTCCATTGCTGAGACACCCAGGCCAGAATTCAGGAAATGTGTGGGCAGAAGCTTCCCCCTTGTGATGGCCAGACTTTGTCCGTGGTGAGCGTAGGTGTCCCCCACTTAGAGACCTCCTGGTCAGTCTGCGTGGGATTCAACCCCCACGCATTGATCAACAGTAGGAACAAAATTATCCTTAGGGGCTTCCTTCTTCTACCTCGGCGACCCCTGCTTCAACCGCTGCTTCCTCTGCCCCAGCCTTTGGGACTTGACCTCCTGTGAGGTCCAGTGATGGGGAGAAGCATAAGCCTTGGCACCAGGACAACAGGCCTAGAAAGCAGTCCCCCAACTGTGCTTCCTTGGCCGAGCCTTCGGCCAAGTCTCGCCTGGTTACTAGTCCGAACTCTCCTTGGCTCCAATCACCATGCTTTTCCCCGGAGCTGGAGGTGGGGCAATCCTCATTTAATGGCCTCTCCCCAGTGCCACTCTAGGTCAGTTTCTGTGGCTTCCTCCTCCCAGTCCACTTGCAGCCTCTCCAAAGACGAGGTGGAGAGGATGATGCAGAATTTCATCCAGACCCAGATCCAGATGGATGTCTTGCCTGCTCCCACCTCCACTGGGGCTGGGAGCATGCAGTCTACTTTTATACCCATTACTTTTTTTTCCAATCTGACCCCTGGTTTTGAAGCTCTTGGGTCCGAGGCCTCCTTGTCTTCAGGGGTTGGCGCCAGTGGTACATGGTATCTTGATGCCGATCATTGCCTTGAGCAGCTCGGCTCTCAGAGCCGTAGCCTCGGCACCAGATCCAAAGAGGTGGTGTTGGCTCCGGGGCTTTCGGAATCGGCCCTGCCACTTGGAGTCTTGGCGCCAGGAGGCTCGGCTTTGGTTGATGCAGAGGGCTACGGATCCGACCTCAGCCTCGGGGTTTCTGGGATGTGTCCTTCTGCTTTTAACGTAGTGGAGAGGGTCCTCACGGCTCTGTCGAGCCCCTTGATGCTGTCGTCCTTAGAGTCTGTCCTGGCTCCCTCTTTTTCTGGTCCAGATTCTGCCATCCTACCCCCTCAGGGGCAGCCTATTGCCTCTGCACCCCAGAGGGTTCCCCCATGGAAACAGCCAGAAGTTTCCGAGTCCTCCTCAGAGCCCCCCCAAGGAGGTTCCTCGGAAGCATAAGTGTAAAAGGGAGGCTCTTGGACTCCTCTTGGGAGTCCCTTCCAGAAGACACCGATTTGGAGGAAGGGGAGGGTTCCCCTCTGTCACCCCCAGAAGATAACTCCTTTGGAGACATCATGGAAATCCTTCACCAGTGTGTGTGTGTGTGTGTGTGTGTGTGTGTGGGGGGGTCTGTCCAAAAACCCAACTTGGACGAGTCGGTGTTTCTGGGTGCGTTTGGCACAGGACCCTCTACCTCCTGGGTGTCCCTTCCGGTGGATCCAGTTGGGATTTAGTGACATCTCGGCATGGCAGGAGCCTGACATGGTAGGTGGTAGAACCCATTTCCAAATGCTCTGATTGAGTGTTAATGCTCCCTCAATCAAACAGCACTGGTCTAAGGCGTCCCCGGTTGATGCCATGGTGGTGGTGACGGCCACCAAGAAAGAGCTCACTCAGAAGAGCTCTACGGTCCATTTGCTGGAATGAGAGTCTCAGGCCTTGGACTGTTTTGGAAAGTGGGTCTACGCTTCAGCCACTTTTGCAATACCTGCGCTGAATTATATATGCCACATATGATCAAACTTCAGCGAGACCTGGTCAAGGAGGTCACTGAGTCTGCCCCTGGATCCATGTCAGCGGAGGAGCAGAAGGTGTTCTCATCCCGTATGGCCACCCTCACTTCAGTTTCCAGTTCCTCTATGCGGCTCCTGTCCCATGCTACTGAAGGCACCGTTAGATCAGCTGGTACAGGGGTTGCCATCAGGCCTGGCTCTGGCTTTGTGCATTCTTGGAGCCCTTCAAAGGCGTCTTTCACTAATGCCTCATATGATGGCTCCACTCTTTTTGGAAAGATTGTAAGAGACACATTGGTCCAGAGCAAGTAAGATGGGAAGACCTTGTCTGGCATCAAGATCCGCTTCTCAAACCCTCAATGATCCTTTTCCCAGAATCAGCAAGGGGCAAAAAGGATGTCCTTCCAGAAGTCTCAGAGCTATCCTCATATTGCTCTCGATTTGCCCTTCCCCAGAGGCAGAGGGGGATATGACAGGCGGTGCCCCCGCGGAGGAGAGAGTCCAAGAAACCAGGGATCTCGGGATTCTTTCCTGGATAGACCCACGACTGCTTGTCTCTGGAGGCAGCCGGGGGATGCCTTTCGCTACACCCAACAGCCTGGGAGTCAATTACAGATGCTCATTGGGTGTTGCAAATCATTTCCAGAAGATATTCAGTTCCATTCATCGAAAGACCAATCCCTCCGAAACACCTCCTGGATGTTCCACCAGCACAAAGGGAAGAAGCAGCACTGGAAATTTCCAAACTGCTCAAAAAACAAGTCATCTAATCCATCCCCCCAGACCAGTCCAGATTAGGCATCTATTCCAGGTTCTTTATAGTGAAAAAGAAGACAGGGAACTTAAGACCCATTCTGTATCTTTCAACCCTAAACCTCTTGGTTGCCAAGACAAAATTCCGGATGGTCACTCTCCAATCCATTCTGCCCTTTCTGCAGAAGAACGACTGGATGTGCTCAATGGACCTCCAAGATGTGTACTATCACAACAAAATGGACAGGTGCTCCCAGAGGTTCCTCCACTTTCGGCTGGGGGCCAACCACTACCAGTTCAGAGCGCTACTCTTTGGTCTCACCACTGCCCCCAGGGTGTTCACCAAAGCCATGGCAGTGGCTCACTTGTGGCTGCAGAGTTTCCAAATTTTCAATTACCTGGACAATTGGTTTCTCTCCTCCCCTATCAGGCATCTCCGCTACCCAGCCAAGGATCTCCTTTTTCAAACCATGCATCAGTTGGGCATAACCATAAATCTCAGCAAGTCCCTATTGAATCCGGTACAAACTCTGGACTTTATTGGAGCTCAGTTAGACACCATTCAGAGCATGATTTTTCTGACCCTTGACAGACTTCAGTCCCTCAGACATTGTGTTGGACATTGTTCAGACCCAATATCCCCCCTGCGGAATCAGTTCTTCGGGCATTGGGATCCATGTCAGCCACCATTACCCTCATCCCCACAGCTCATCTGCATATGAGGGTTCTTCAGTGGCATCTAGCAGTCAAGTTGTCCTTCCTAAATCTACCCTTGTCCCACGCAGTTCGCGTGTCTGAAGTCTGTAGGGATTCGCTACTCTGGTGGCTGCAATCCCTCTGAACTTCTTCGGCGTCATCCCTTTATCCTTTCAGCTCCTGTGACCACAGTGACCACAGATGCCTCCCTACTTGGGTGGGGGAGGTCATTGTATGAGAAGGACAGTCCACGGCGCATAGTCTTCCCTGGAGACCAAACTGCATATCAACATCCTGGAGATGAGGGCAGTGCTACTGGTGTTGCAAGCTCTCCATACCCATCTTCCCCAAGGGACAATTGCTATCCAGATAGGCAACATGTCTGTAGTATGGTACATCAACAAATGGGGGAACCAGGTTTTATCCCCTTTGTCACGAAGCCATGAGATTGTGGGAGTGGGCGATCCACACTGGCTGGTTTCTGGTGGCAGCACACATGATGGGGTGGTCCAACATTTTGGCGGGCAGGCTCAGCAGATCTATTCTGATGCCTTGCATGTGGTGGCTGAATCCTTCAGTAGGGGAACAGATTTTCCTAAAGTGGGGTCAGCCTTGCCGCGATCTCTTCGCCTCTCCTTCCAACGCAAAGTGGAGTGAGTATTTCGCTTTGAACCCCCCTGTAGGGGAGCCCCCAAGGGACAATCTGCTTCATGCTTGGCCCTCCAGTCTTCTGTGTGCTCATCCCCCACTTCCTCTGATTTTGAAGTTCATTCAGAAAACTCAATGGAATTTTTCACAGATATTTTTCATCATGGTGCCAGTTACCCTATAGTTAAGGTTCAACTAACAACTATTTCCAATTTTCATATAGGAGACAATTTGGCTTCCCTAGCTTCTTCTAAGCTTTGTAAAGCTTTTTTTGAAAGGTACCTTTTTACTTTGGCCACCAATCAAGGACCCCCATGCCACCTTGGGATCTTACTTTAGTTCTACAATCTTTGGTTTCTTCCCCTTTTGGACCTGCAGCTACAGTGGATTTACAATTCCTGTCTTGGAAGACAGCTTTTCTCGTAGCTGTTACTTCGGCCAAACAAGTTTCTGAGATTCAGGCCTTATCTATTAAGCATCCGTATATGGTGTTCCACAAAGATAGGGTCTCCTTACACACAAACCCTTCCTTTCTCTTGAAAGTGGCTTCTGAATTCAACATTAATCGGGTTATCAATCTTCCTGTTTTCTTCCCCATTTTCAAAGTAAAGGGGAGTATAAATTGCACTTGCTTGATGTTTATAGGCAGTTGCACAGAACAAAAGTCCCTTCGCAAGTCAAATCAACTTTTTCTTTCCTCTGCTAAGCCTTTCTTAGGGAAACCAGCGTCAAAGTGACTATTGCTCGTTGGATTTCCCAGTTCATAGTTTGTGTGTATACAGCTAAAGGCTTATCTCCTCCAGGTTAAATTAAAGTGCATTCTACTAGGTCTATGACTACTTCACCGGCTTTTTCGTCTAGAGTTTCCCTGGATGATATTTATTCTGCGTCTACTTGGGCATCTTCGCACACATTTATTTCCCATTATAAGTTGGATCTGCTGTCCAGAGGCAGGGCATCCTTTGGCTCTGCCGTGCTTCAGAATATCCTTCCACGAGGACCTCCCAGGCTCTTCTAGTAGCTGGGGACTCTGTCCCACAGGTTGAAGAGCAAACAAATGAAAACAACAACTTCAGATAAAGAAGTTATGTACTCACCATAACATTCCATCTGAGTTGTTGCTTTTCATTTGTCTTCAACCATCCCTCCCTCCTTACCCCTGCCTTTTGTGGGCTGTGTGATGTATTGGGCGGATAGAACATAGCTGATGTTCTTCGTGTTTCACTGTTGCAATCATCACATTTGGGTTATCTGCTTGCAGGTAGCCCTCAGTCAGCCTGATTATCAAAGTCTTTTGTCCTGCGTCGGTTGCTGTCTCATCTTCCATGATGGCAGGTAGTCAGGGGTATAAAGCATGCAGCCGATGCCATTACATCAGGCTTTCTTGCCGTACGGTGCCCGAAGCAGAAGCAATTCGCAAGTGCCAGTCAGCCGACTTCTGAAATTTTCGATTTCGAGTTTCAGATCCGAAGTCTTCAGCAAAGCTAAGTACCCCATTGGGAAAACTTTTTCTTGCTCTAAACCGATGTCAGTAAAAGTTAACAGTTGTTTTTCTTGTGGAAAGCAAATACCTCATAAAGATTTTCATTCGTACTGCATTCCTTGTTTAGGCCCAGACAAAGACGTCCCTCATTGTCAGTTTTGTGCTTTATTCAAACCTCGAACTATTCGTCGTTGGTTCATTTTCGCATCTAAATATTTTTGTACTCGGCTCAAGTATCCAGAAATGGCTTCAGTAAGCCACCTAACTACTGACATTCTAAAAAAACGCAAAGGTAAAGACAGAGACAGGCCGCATAGCTGCCGACGATGCTTCCGTTAAGCTAGTCGCCAGTTCGCCGGTACTCAGTGAGGAGCTTTTGCAGCCCCTGATACCCGCTACTTCAGATTCGCAGGCCTCTACTGAGACCCATTTGGAGTCCGGTATGCCGTGAGATGCTTCTTCAGATGTGGAACCTGCAGATGTCTCAACCTTGGATGGGTCTGGAGCCGCTGTGTAGGCTCCGGCTTCTGAGGGTGTATTCAGGCCTACTGACTTGCATATTAAACCAACACCATCTTCTTCTTCAAGGCCTAAATCTCGATCTACAAGTAGAAAACCGACGCCCAGACCGCATGATCAGGCCCCTGTGCCTAAAAAACAAATGATAAGAATGGCTGAAGGCCTTATTACTGTAATCAGGGGAAGCTACAATTCTCACTCTGAGACCTAGGACTGATTTTCCTTCTGATTCTTCTGATCAGGATTCTAAAATTTCTGTTTTCTCTGATGACCAGGAGTTGCCCTTATCTACCTATGAGGATTCTGATGCAGAGGACTCCATTCCCCTCTGCTTCCCCTCCAGAGGATTTCTCTTTTGGTGAAATTTTGCATACTCTTAGGGAGCATTTCCATTGGGAAAGCCAGGATTACTCTGACTCCAAAAAGAGGCTTTAGGAATTCTTACTCCTACCTCAACACAAGCCTTTAGCTATCCCTCCTGTACTAGACATTGTAGATGATGCCTTCTTGGAATCTAGCTTGGCCCGTGACACTTTACCCCCCCGGCTGCCAGAAAACCTGACGGGTATTACAGAGTACCTGACTCTCACAAGTTCCTCTTTAAGTATCCTACTGCGGATCCTGAGACCATTTCACATGGACCCAAAGGCATTAAGGCTACTACTGCCAAAAACCCTACCCCCTCTGACAGAGATTCCAGGGCCTTGGACAGATGGGGTAAGAAGGTTTACACTTCTGCAACTTTGGCCATTAGGGCCTTAAACTGCTAGTTTCATAAGTATCAGCAGCATATTATTGGATTGCTTAAACAGAAAATAATGTTGATTCCTGACTTTGCTGAAAAATAAAGAATTACAAGATTTAATGCATTCTGCTGAACAAGTTGGAAAACGTACTTTTTAATGTGGTTTCGATTCATTAGAGGCATCTTGTAGGGCTGCTGTCACTGGGTCTGTACTTAGAAGGCATGGTTGGCTTAAGGAGCAAACTTTGCCCAGATCATGTTAAAGCTAAATTACTGGATGCTCCCTTAAACCAAGACCACCTGTTTGGCAACCAAGCAGAAGAAGTACTTAAAAAGATGGAGGAAAAAGCTAAATCTGTGCAGACTGTTAAAGATTTCCTGCATGTACAGCCTCCCAGATTTAGTAGGCACTGGCCTTCTAAGAATTGGTCCTTTTCTGCCTCTTCCAGGCCTTCTCAGTTCAAACCCAGAACCAGCAGACCACCCAGGCTTCAATCTCAAGGTACTAACATACCTAAGCAGTGGGGGGCTCCCACTTCCAAAACTGGAGGTAGTAAGACACCCCCGTATGGTAAACTGTCACAATGACTTAACTTTAAACCTTCCAAGCCCTGCTCAACTGACTGTTTCTTTAGGGGGAAAGATCGCCCTGCATGCAAAAAACCCAAGACAAATGGGTTTTAAGTATAGTTTCCCAAGGATACAGATTCCACTTCCACTCCTTACCAACCCCAAACGGTTGGCCAGACCTACACCCAAATCAGTGGGCAGAGGCTCTAAAGCAGGTTCTCTCTCTTCTAAGCATCAAGGCTATTCAACCTGTCCCAGAAGAAGAATGGGGTCAAGGTTTTTACTCAAGACTTTTCCTGGTTCCCAGAAAAGACGATTCCTGGCATCCTGTCCTGGACCTGTCTATCCTGAACACCTTTTTAGTAATCCTAAAATTCAAAATGCTAACTCTTCTTCAGCTGCTTCCCATGCTTGGCAAAAATGCCTGGTTGGCAACACTGGATTTAAAGGAAGCCTACCTGCACATTCCAGTCAGGGAATCTTGCAGAAGATACCTACGCTTCAGAGCAGGCTTACATTCACTATCAGTTCTTTGCATTGCCCTTTGTCTTATCTACTGCACCCAGGGTATTCACAAAGTGCCTAGCTCCAGTCATTGCATTTTTGCATGCAAAGAAATATTCAAATACACCCATAGCTGGACGATTGTCTAATTCAGGCAGAAAGCCAAGACATACTATTAAATCATCTGGCATTTGTAAAGAAATTACTGGCTTCTCTGGGGTATACCATAAACGAAAATAAATCACATCTAGTACCCTGCCAACAAATTGTATTCCTGGGAGCAAGCTTAAATACAACTTCCCAGATGGCCTACCTCATGCCAGAGAAACAAGTTTATTTGACAGCCTACTTCAAACTACTGGCCACAAAGACCCAGCTATCTGCAAGGAAAATACTGCAAGCCCTGGGGTTCATAGCCTCTTGCATTCTACTAATTCCATATGCAAGACTGCATATGAGGAAATTACAATGGTATCATAAAGCCTATGGTGTCAACATTCTCAGGACCTAGAATCAATGATTCCTATCATCTCTTGTCTAAAGACAGAGCTCCTTTGGTGGGCAGAGGCCTGCCACCACAAAAAGAGACTGCCATTCACTCTACCGCCTGCTGCCCAAACCCTAACAACAGACACATCAGACTATGCATTGGGGGCTCACTTAGCAGGGCAAATGGAACCCGAGTCAAACGCACCTGCATATCAATCAAAAAGAAATGTTAGCTGTACAGAATGCTCTGACAGCCTTCAAGGACCACATTCTTCCAGGACAATTATTGGTAAAGACAGACAACACCACTGTTATGTGATACATAAACAAGTAGGGGGGAACCCACTCATACCCTCCTTGCAGACTAGCCATGGCTCTGTGGAACACAGCTTTGAACTACCAAGTGCACCTACAGGCTCAATTCCTGCCAGGCAAGCTAAATACACTGGTCAGACTATCTAAGCAGAAATCTCATGGACCCACACAAGTGGAAACTGGAACCAAAGATATTCAATATGTTGAGAAACGAATGGGGGAGCCCAGAGATAGATCTATTTGCCTCCCCTCAGAACTGCCAGTTGGACAAATTCTGCACAGACAAGCTTGGAAAGTGGATGCCCTGTCCTTCAGTTTATGCCTTTTCCCCCTATGCTTCTCCTCTCCAAAGTGCTACTAAAGATCAAACAGGGCAAATCAAGGACAATGCTGATTGCACCAGACTGGCCACGCCAACACTGGTACCCCCTCTTGCGCAGTTTGTCACTGCTGGAACCATGGCACCTGCCTCAGACCCCTGCACTGCTGTCCCAGCAGGAGGGCCAGATTCTGCACCCACAGCTTCAAACCCTGAACCTTGCAGCCTGGCTAATTACCTCATCTCTCCGTTAACATCCCTCAGTAAGCAGGTGATGGATGTCATTTTGGAGGCAAGGAGGCCTAGTAGTAGAAAACCCTATGCTGAAAAATGGAAGAGATTCTGTTCCTGCAACCAAACGCAGGGTATGGGCACAACAGTGCCCAATTTACCGCATATTCTTCAATACTTAAGTGAGATGCTTCACAAGGGCCTTTCCTTTTCTTCCTTCAAAATTCATGCATCGGCCATTTTAGCACATTATAATACAGAGCCACCCATCTTCTCTCATCCACTGCTGGAACAATTCCTCAGAGGGGCCAAAAACTTAAGACAACCCAGGAGAGCCCCTAGTCCAGCCTGGGACCATAACATTGTATTGGAAAAGCTCACTCTACCTCCCTTTGAGCCTGCTGCAAGTGCAGAGTTGAAATTCCTTTCTTGGAAAACAGCCTTCCTTCTAGCCATCACTTCAGCAAGAAGGGTGTCTGAATTACAGGCCCTCATGGCAGTGGAACCTTTCATCATCTTTCATGTGGACAGGGTGTCCCTCAGGACCAATCCTTTCTTTATGCCCAGGGTGGTATCCCAGTGTGGCCCTTAATCAGTCAATTCATTTGCCAACCTTCTTTTCCAATCCACAGAACAAAGGGGAATGAATACTGCACTCCTTGGACGTGCACAGACAACTTAGATTTTACTTGGACAGGACTAAGCCTCTCAGGAGATCTGAACAGCTGCTGGCTGTATTTGCTGCAGGAGCAGAGGGGAAGGCCATTTCAAAGCAAACCATTTCTAAGTGGATAGGCCATTGCATTAATTTCTGCTATAAGCACCATGGAAAACCTACCCCACAGGGGATAAGACCTCATTCCAGCAGGGCTGCATCTACCTCTACAGCCTTTCTCAGAGGTGTCCCCACCAGGGACATCCTAGAAGCTGCTACCTGGAGTTCTGTACATACCTTCACCAAGCATTACCACTTGCCAATTTTTTCTTAATCCAGAGTTGGCTGTGCCTCTGCAGTCTTGCAGGGCCTTATAGCTGGTCGTAATGGTATCTAATTGCCTCCTCCCATCCTTAGCTTTGGGAATGTACCCAAATGTGATGACTGCAACACTGAAACACGAAGAACATAGTACAGTTGAGTATACTTTCCATAAATGTAGATGTTCGAGTGTATTCACTGTTGCAGTCCTGGTTACCCTCCCTCCAGCCTCCTGACTTCTATTGACTTATACCTTTATTCTTGTTTACTGTGCTTAAAGTTTTCTGGTGTATTTGCTCTTTGTTGGAGGTGTAACCTTGTATATAATTGCTTCCCATTATTGGGGCACCTGACATCTGGGGCAAGAAAAACTGATGTAATGGCATCGGCTGCATGCTTTATACCCCTGACTACCTGACGTCATGGAAGATGAGACAGCAACTGATGCAGGACCCAAGACTTTGATAATCAGGCCGACTGAGGGCTACCTGCAAGCAGATAACCCAAATGTGATGACTGCAACAGTGAATACACTCGAACATCTACATTTATGTTAAGTGTACACAACTGTACTTTTTCTGGAAAGCCTGTGCCTCCCCTTTGGGACTTCCAAGTTACTAATACAGAGATGTTAGTTTTATGATTAGGTCATAGTGTAGTGGTTGGCAGCAAACTCGATCTGAGGGGAAGAGGGAGATGGGCGTTATGGGTAGGGGAGGAACTTGTAACTTGATCTGATGCTAGAAAATGCGTCCGTGTCGGATCAGATTCACACAGATTGAAAACAAATGAAAAGCAACAACTCAGATGGAAGGTTATGGCGAGTACATAACTTCTTTATGTTATGTTGTCCATCTCGCCTTCCTTCTTTCCGGTTGGGTTCAGAGCCAATTTCTCCTCTGACTCAGCCACTTTTAAAGCTTGAATAGTCCTTTCTGGCTCGAGGCTAACCCTTATCCCATCATGTTTAGTGGTAGCTACCCAGATCTTGTTTGCCGCTTGCAGCGTTGAGATTGTCTTCTGGTGGCTCAGGCTAAGTAGTGAATTTTTTCTGTCAAAATTGTTATTGGCTAAATTTCCTTAGAGTTTAAGTTTTCTCCTCTTTATTACCCCTATCCTCGTTACTGTTGTTGTTGCTGTTGTTAGGCCGTCATTTTCTCTCAGACCTTTACCTGTGTGTTGTCGGCAGCCCGTTTTTTTCGTGAGGGTTGTTGTCATGTCCCTTTATCCCTCTTTGCTACCTAGGGAGAAGCCATTTTAGTTGGAGGCCTTCTCCCTTTGGGAGCACTAGCCGTTTAACTTAGAGGCTACCCCCTCCTCTTTCTTCTTCTTTCAAAAAAAAAAAAAAGTCATACTTTCTTGTTGTTAGTCTTTGTGTTTATAATGTCTAAAGAAGCTCCTAAGCAGTCAGGACTCAAGAAATGTGATTCATGTTGCCAGAAAATTTCCCTTACGGACGGGCACACGAGTTGTGTTTATTGTTTAGGTCTGGTCCACCTGCAGGACTCGTGCTCTGTTTGCTATGCCTTTAGCACATGGGTTTTGCAGGAGAGGTGCAACAAACTTATTTTGAAAGGGTTATTAAAACCTCTGGTTGAAGTAGCATTGAGTACTCAGGCTTCAAAAAAATGCAATGACAAACTGGCATCTTCGTCGACTCCACCTTTAGTGCAGACAAACTCAAAATCAAAATATTCTGATCCTTTGGAGCGGATTGTTGGCTCTAGAGCGTCCTTTTCTCCGGCAACTCCATCTGTGGCTTCGAAGCCGTCCCAGACTCAAAAGAGATCAAGATCTCCTTCTTTGGACCCGGTGAGGTCTGTGCCTCAGTCTCCACTTTTGCAGTCAGTGGCAGGTAGTCACCAGTCTTCTGCCTACTTCTCTCGATCATCGAGGAGTTTATCAGATGATGATGTGGAGACAGTGGTGAAGAGGCTGTTCAGGACACGGTTATTTGCTCAGTTGTTATTGGGCCCAGCCCTGAGGGAAGTGGTGCTGTTGTCCCGAACGTTCAGAGCTGGAGTGCATGAAAGTAGTAGTGGTGGAACTGTTGGTTCCGACAACCCTTGCCTTGTCTGTTCCGACATCCGCTCTGACCTTCTCGACAGTCTGCTCTATTGAGGGGCCTAGGTGCCGAGACTCTCTTGTAGGCTCTGAGGGGGGAATTGGCATCGGACCCTTGTCCGACCCTGCTCTCCCTCTCGGAGCCTCAGCGCAGATGAGTACGGCTCCCACATCTGCCTCAGAGCCGTTGCCTTTGGTGTGGAGGAGGTCTCCAGGCTCCTCGGAGCTGGAGCCTCCCTCTGTTCTGGACTGCATTGCCTTTGCAGTGATGAGGAGTGTGCTGTTCACTGAGACAGCCCCACCCTCGGCTCCATTGGCTCCGTCCCCATCGATACCGGTGTCTGCCTCGGATCCTTCTCTCCATCCCAAACGTAGGCAACCGATGCCCCAGGACACCCCACAGGGTGACCCCTCTTCTTGAGAGACCTCTCCTGAGCATGCCTCAGAGGAGGTTCCCAGGAAGAAAAAATGTAAGAGGAAGCATGTGGACTCCCCTGAGTCCATCACTTCTGACACAGACATGGATGACTTGGAAGGGTCACCATGGTCCCCCTCTGAAGATGTCTCATTCTCAGACATCCTGGAGATCCTTAGGCAGAGGGAAACTGGAAGTCCCTTGCCCCTTCTGAGGACAAGTCCATGTATCTGAACATGCTTGATTCCCGACCTTCCACCTCCTGGGTGTCTCTGCCTTTCGACCCACTTTTGTCTGTAGTGAGGAGTGCTCCAGAGACCATGGAGCCCATTCCGAGAAGGCCTAACAAATTCATGACTGCACCAGAGGACAAGACTTTTCTCTCTAAAGGAGTGCCAGTTGATGCTATGGTGGCAGCAGCCACCAAGAAGGAACTCGCGGAGACTTCCTCTTCTATCCATCTGCCAAACAAGGAGTCTAGAGCCATGGATAACCATGGATAGCTATGAGAAGCGTGTTTTCTCTTAAGCTGCCTTTACTCTTCGGTTGCTAAACTATTTGACACATTTCACAAGACTTCAGAGGGATCTCCTTAAAGATCTGGGATACACCCTCCAGGATCCTTTAGGGTGCGGCTTCCAAGTCTGCTAACCAGCAAGTGACCCTAACCTCCATGCACCTGATTTCTTACACAGCAGATGGAGAGAGTAGGGCTGCAGGCACAGGAGTGGCTCTTCGCAGACACACCTGGATGTGCCTTTGTCAATTTGCAGAGCCCTACAAGTCCTCCTTTACGAATGCCCCCTTTGACGGCTCAGCCTTGTTCGGGCCACAAGTTCGAGAGACTCTTACCAGGAGTGAACAAGATGGCAAAACAAGCACTGCCGTAGGAGTCCGTTTTTCTTCTCCATCCCGGCCTTATCCCAAAGGCCAAAAGAGTGGCAAATTGTGATTCCGTAAATCCCATGGAGCTTCTGCAGACACTTGTGGAGATAATTCCCCATGAGACAGAGGGGGAAATAACGTGAGACGCCTACCTCGTGGGGGGGTTCCACAACAAAGCGACAGGGATACGTTCTCTGCCAGGCCTTTTCAGAATCCCTGAAGTATTGCCCGTCTGCCCACCTCTGGAGGCAGTCAGGGGCAGAATATCACTGTACCCAAGAGCCTGGCAAGATGTAACAGAAGACGTGTGGGTACGGTGGATAATATCCAGGGATTACAAAATTCTCTTCTCCCAAACACCCCCAAGAAGTCAAAAATCATCAATCCCAGATGTTCCACCCAATCTTTGGCATCAAGCAGCCTTAGAAGTAAAACGTTTGCTGCAGAAAATAGCCAATCATGAAGTCCCTGCAGACTAGATAAAATCCGGAACTTACTCAAGGTTCCTTTTAGTTCCAAAGAAGACAGGGGACTGGAGACCTATCCTGGATCTCAGCAAGTTAAACAGGTCAGTAAAGAAGACCAAGTTCTGGATGGTGGCACTGCAGTCCATTCTACTCTTTTTGGGTCAGGATGATTGGATGTGCTCTATCGAACTCCAGGACGCGTACTACCATATAAAAATGGACAGGCAGTCCAGGAGACATTTACTCTTCCGGCTGGGAGACAGTCATTACTAGTTCAGAGCTCTGCCCTTTGGTCTCACCACAGCCCCCAGGGTGTTCACCAAATGCATGGCAGTAGTGACGGCTCACCTGAGACGTTTGGGATTCCAGGTGTTTCCTTATCTGGACAACTGGCTTCTCACTGCCACCACCGAGCATCATCTCTTAAGGACCAGGAACCACGATTCACACTTGTGCATGCCTAGGAATCACAATAAATTACAAAAATCTGCCTTGTTGCCCTCTCAGTGCATTACTTTCATAGGTGCTTAACTAAATGCAAGAGACATGATAGCCAAGCTCCCACATGAAAGGGTGCTTGCCATTCGAGGTCAGGGCTCTCTCCTCTTGTCAAAGGTTCAGGCTCGGGTAGTCCTAAAGGTCTTGGGTTTGATGGCGGCTGCCATTACTCTAGTCCCGTTAGCTCGTTACCATATGAGGATTTTGCATTTGGCTCTTCTTCACTCAGTGGTTGTATCAGGATCTACCAATGTCACACATGATCTTAATCACAGATGCTTGCAAGAAAGATCTACAGTGGTGGCTCCACTCTCCCCTAGTCACTCTAGGCAGACCCTTTGTAGCCCCTCATCCGGTAGCCACAGTTACCATGGACGCTTCCCAGATAGGGTGCAGGGGCATTATCTGGGACAGACAGTCCAAGGGACTTGGCAACCTCACGAGTACCATTTGCACATCAATGTCCTGGAGATGAGAACAGTATTATTAGCGTTACAAACACTTCACAAGTCTCTTCCTTTGGGCTATATAGCAATTCAGACGGACAACATGTCAGTAGTGTGGTACATCAACAAACAGGGTAGAAGCAAATCTTACCCCTTGTGTGGGAGGCCCTTTGAGTATGGCAATGGGCAATTTCCTCTCAGTATTTTCTGGTTGCAGCACACATTCCGGGGAAGTCCAACGTGATAGTGGACAAGCTCAGCAGGGCAATTCTCATGCCCCTCAAGTGGTCTCTGAAACAAGATGTGGCGGATATGATCTTCCACAGATGGGGCCAGCCATGCTGTGATCTTTTTGCCTCTCACCTAAACAACAAATGCAGCAGCTACTTTGCCCTAGTTCCCCCACCGGGACTTTCACAAAGAGATGCACTTATCCACGATTGCCCCCTTGGATTCTTTACACCTTTCCCCCCTTTCCTTTAATTCCAAAAGTTCTTCAGAAAGCAAAGTTGCTGAGTCGCAAGCTGATCCTCATTGCCCCATACTGGCCTCGTCAGATATGGTTCCCGTTCCTTTGGCTTTACCTGCAAGAGGAGCCTTGGATTCTGGACCCGGTTCCAGACCTCCTGACACATCAGTCGAGTGCTCTTCATCCCTCCATTCAAGCTCTCAAGCTGACAGCTTGGTTTCTCACTTCCAGTCCTAGCCATTTTCTGCTTTTAAATTCTAAAATGCAGTGTCCTAGTGCCCTTTCAATCAAGATGAAACATCATTGTGCAGATTTCTTCAAAATCTTTGTAAAATGCAGTTGAGACAGATAAGGACTTCAAGAACAAATGTAATCCGGCTACTACTACTGTTGTACTGTTAATGGAGAATAGAGATATACTGCACTGGAGGAAACTGTATTACATATGTAGTTATTTGAATGTTACATATACAAACAATGTAGAGTCCTTTTATAGGTCTGAAGAACTGTTATATGTCTATTGGGTACTTTACACTTATCGGGGCAACAGGTCTAATGACTACGATAACTTGTTATATCGCAAGAAGAGCACACTTAGAACGGCCTTTAACAAGTTCTGAGAATAGCAGTAGTGGCTGAAATTATTAGGGAATTGTGCTGTCATTTACAGGCAAGTTACTGAGTTTTCATTTTACTAGTTAATACCAAAGTACAGTTTGTGGCACAAGATATTAGATTGTGTAATTGTTATTTTTTTTTTAATTATGGGTGGGTCATACTTTTTATAATTTAATTGATCTTTTATAGTGCAGGTTTTAATTTCTAATACTGATTGATGTTTTTATCTTTGTAAGTTATGACTGATGCATAAGTTGTTTTGTAGTCTGTTACTGACATATTTATTTTGTTTTCCCTTTTTCTTGATTCTCCCAACACTTTATGTAAGGGTTCTAGTGCTATGACAATGGTCATGCTTTGGCTTGCTGCAGTGCGTTTCCTTTCCCTACAGAAATATCTGATTATGTTGCGTGAGTCTTTCATCATCTTTGTGATTATTGTTTTTCTGCTCATTGCTGAGAAATGCAAGTCAGCTGGATATTTATTTATTTTTTGCATGATGTGTTTCTATGCCCATGGTTGCTCCGGAAGTGGTGTGGAGTAGATCGTTACTATTATGTTTCTGAGAGTTTTCCTGTTGTACGCCTAATTTCCATTTATAGTAGTGTTGGCTTTTTCAGTTAATTACCTCAGTGATTCATGTTTTTGTGAAGTGGGTTTAAATGCACTTTTAAACCAAGTTATTAGGTCTGGAGGCATTTGTTTAACTATGTTGGTGTTGCATTAAGTCATGTCTCTGCTTTATAATACATAATAGGCTCTTTATGATTGGCAAGCTGGATCCTTTGCGTTGTTAGGCTTGAAACATTTTAAAGGCTCAAAGTGGGATTTTTCTATGGACTTCAGTTTTTGCAGAACATTTAACCACAGTCACTACAAAGGGCTGGACTTCACTTGTTACTTTTCCATTGTTTAAAGTGAATTACAAGTGAATGCAACTATAACAAGTTATCGTGATCATTAGACCTGTAGATAACGGGAAAGTACCCTCTATTGGCTTAAAATGTTTATATAAATGGATTATTAGCTGATGGCAACTGGGCATTCTTTTTTTTTCCAGACTGTTTGAAGGAACCTCACCAAGGAAAGCTGAAAAATTGAAAACTCTGCTTTGTTACTTCAGACTCGTCACAGAAGACAGTAAGTTTTCCAGTGTTTACATTAATCCAGTTTTCTCACTTGCTAGTTTGTTCTATCAAGTACTTAATTTATGTTTCAAGTTCTATCAAAAACTCTCCGTTTTATGTTCTGTCTAGATTTCAAAAAATATCAAAGTCATGTTAAGCAGACCATATGAAAACATAATGCTAACTCTCAGAAAAGCATTAGTGACCTATTTAAAGATGCTATGTAGAAAAGGCAAAATACTTCTAAGGAGACAAAAGGAAGATTTTGGAAGCTTTGAGTCCTGAGTATATTCCCTATCATCTTAACTGTTTCCTATCTGTAATGGTTATTTCCTTTTAATTTCATAGCTATACCCAACAGAATTTTGAACTCTCACTATTGCTGTTGGATTAAGATGGAGCTGCGTGGGAAAGCACTGTGTCTGAAATAATGCACAGAATAACTGTATTTAACAGTCATGCTGTGTCTTGAACTAGTTTGGTAAATAACATGGTTGAAGTATGTAAATGGAGCCAAGCTAAAAAGTTAGTGAAACACTTTAGGTGATAATTAGTTGCAAACAGTCCTGCGGAATAAGTTAATGTTACTCTCGCTGACTGATTTCAGTTTTTACTAGTGATTCACAGCTTTTTCTCCTGGAAATTGCTCTATATTGAACCTTCATTAAGCAAGGATCAACACTGGAGAAATATTATTTATAAACAGACAAACCTTTTTTTAAATAAGCTTTTCTGGCTATTGAACTGGATTTGGGGCAGCATGTTACTATACAATTTGGGTGTATATTAGAAGAGCGAAAGCTCTTCTATTGAACTGAAAAACCCGAAACTTCAAAATGTCGAAGGCTTGGATCGACCCCCCCCCCCCCCAAGGAAAAAATTGCTGATCACAAAAAAAAAAGGGGGGGGGTTACAAACAAAATAAAGTAGGGGGCTTTGCCCCCCACAACCCCCTAACTTAAATATACCAACTCTGAGATTGCACCACAGTAGAGAAAACAGCAAAGTCCCAAGAACGGCCCAGCGATTTTTTTCTCTAGGGAAAAAATTACTGTTCGTGCCAGTGATATTTTGCGGTTTCAGATTTTCAAGTTCGATAGAAGAGTGATGTTCATCGTGTTACCCTGCTGCAGTCATCACACTTGGGTTATCCTGTCGTCAGGCGGTCCTGCAGTCGGCCGGAATTCCAAAGTCTTGGTCCGGCGTCGGTTGCTGTCGCCTCTTCCCTGACGTCAGTGCGCCAGGGGTATATATAATGCAACCGACGCCATTTTCTTCAGTCTTTCTTGCCACGCGGTGCCTGAAGCAGAAGCAGTACGCAAGTGCCGTTTGGCCGACTCCTGAGATTTTCGAATTCGAATTTCAGACCGAAGTCTTCTATAAAGCTAAGTACCCCGTTGAGGAAACTTTTCTTGCCTCAGACCGATGTCAGAAAAAGTTAACAATTGTATTTCTTGTGGGAAGCAAATACCTCATAAGGATTTTCATTCTTATTGCATACCTTGCCTAGGCCCAGACCACAACGTCATTTCTTGTCGGTTTTGTGCTAGGTTTAATAAGCATACTATTAAAAGACGCTTTGATTTCGCACGACACTACTTCGGTAGGAAATTTAACTACACCTTGCCGTCGGAGCAACCGACTACCGGCGTGCACAAAAAACGCAGGGATAAGGACAGACAGCCCAGGCCTAAGCCAGATTCCGAGGCTTCGGCCGATCCGGTCTCCGGTCCTCAGTGAGGCTCCGATGCAGCCCCTGACTACCGCAGATCTGGAACCCGAGACTGCTACGGAAATTTTGATGGAATGTACCAGGCCAACGCAGCCTTTTACTTCAGACCCTTCTGACGACTTTGCTACAAAGGACGTCGGTACTACAGAAACACCATCTGTCTCTGGAGGCGTTTTCAGACCGACGACACTCACCATTAAAACGTTTTCTAAGTCAAAGACTCCTTCTAAATCTAAAAGGACTGCACTTCAGTCTCCTGTTCAAGGCCCCATGCCTAAGAAACAAATGCTCAAAATGGCTGAAGATTTGATTTCTTTAATCAGGGGTTCCCAGCCCCCTCCTGACAAAAGCCCTAGACAAGAGGAAGATTATGCATCCTCTGAGCAAATGTCCATTTCTTCAGACTCCTCTGAGGACCAAGACTACTCCTTCTCTCCTTATGAAGATTCTGATGCTGAGGACTCTATTTCCTCAGCTTCTCCTCCTGAAGACTACTCCTTTGGGGAAACTTTGCACACTATGAGGGAACATTTTCACTGGGAAGGTCAGGACTACTCTGATTCAAAGAAAAGGCTCAGAGAATTTCTTTTACTCCCCCAACACAGACCACTTGCCATCCCACCAGTTTTGGACATTGTGGATGATGTCTATTTAGAATCCAGTTTCAACACAGACTCTCTACCTCTTCCTCCGGCTAAGCCAGACAGATACTATAGAGTGCCTGATTCCCACAAATTTATTTATAAAAGCACTGTATCTGACCCAGAGACTGTCTCACAGGGTCCCAAGGGGGCTAAGGCTTCTATGGCTAAAAACCCAGTACCTTCTGAGAGGGATTCCAGAGCACTAGACAGGTGGGGGAAAAAGGTTTACACCTCAGCCACACTAGCTATGAGGGCACTGAATTGTCAATTTCACATGCTTAAGTATCAGCAATTTCTAATCTCTCAGTTAAAGCAAAAATAACCTCTCTCCCTCAACAATCTGAATCGAAAGAAGTACAGGATCTGTTGCATGCCACTGAGCAGGTGGGCAAACATACCTTACAATGTGGGTTTGATTCTTTGGAGGCCTCCTGCAGAGCAGCTGTCACTGGGTCTGTTATACGTAGGCATGCTTGGTTAAAGGAACAAACTCTGCCAGATCATGTCAAAGCAAAACTACTAGATGCTCCCTTACAGCAAGATGTTCTTTTTGGAGTTAAAGCAGAAGAAGTTTTAAAGAAAATGGAAGATAAGGCAAAATCTATGCAGACAGTCAAAGATTTCCTACAAGTACAACCCCCTCGCTTCAGCAGAAACTGGCCAACAAAAAATTGGTCCTTTCCAGCCACTGACAGACCACAGAGGGGTAAATACAGACGTCCAAGAGGCAGAGGACAACCGCAAGCCCAGTATAAACCTCGCCAATGGGGCTCTACAACACAGAAGGGAGGAGAAGACAGGTCTCAAACCATCAGAAGGCAAACTTAATGACTTACACCTCATCTGGCCAAGCAATACTCTCTTGGCAGCCCCCTTGGAGGGAAAACTCGCACTTTTTGCAGACAACTGGCACATTGTCACAAAGGACAAATGGGTCCTAGACATAATTTTACGAGAATACAGAATCCACTTTCACACTTTGCCAATGAAAAGAGGAATGCCAAACCTGCCCCAAAATCAATGGGCAGAGGCACAAAAGCAAATTACAGCTCTCATTGACATGAGAGCCATTCAACTGGTACCTACTCGAGAGCAAGGCCAAGGATTTTATTCAAGACTCTTTCTAGTGCCCAGGAAGGACAATGCCTGGAGACCAATTCTGGACCTTTCAATTCTAAACACTTACTTGCAAGTACCCAAATTCAAGATGCTAACACTACAGCAGCTACTTCCCATGTTGGGCAAGGAAGCATGGCTAGTTACGTTGAACCTCAAGGAGGCATACCTGCATGTCCCTGTCAGACAAAGTTGCAGAAGATACCTCCGTTTCATTGCAGGTTCAACCCATTACCAATTCTCTGCACTGCCCTTTGGCTTATCTACTGCGCCCAGAGTTTTCACAAAATGCCTGGCACCAGTAATTGCATACTGCAGACAAAGAGGAATTCAAATATATCCATACCTGGACGACTGCCTCATCCAAGCAGAAAGCAAAGACATTCTCTTACATCATCTGGCCTTTGTAAAGCATCTACTAAACTGCCTGGGGTACACAGTAAACGAAAAGAAGTCAAAACTAGTACCCTCACAAAAAATTACATTCCTGGGTGCCAGCTTGAATACAACGGCCCAGAAGGCTTATCTTACACCAGACAAGCAACTACAACTGACTCAATATTTCAAGACAATGGCAACAAAGACCCAATTAACTGCAAGAAAAATTCTGCAGGCTTTGGGCTTCATGGCATCTTGCATACTAATAATACCATTTGCAAAGCTGCATATGAGGAAATTACAGTGGTACCTAAAAAGCATATGGTCTCAACACAGCCACAGCTTGGACACAATGATATCTCTCATTCCCTGCCTACAACAGGAATTTCTATGGTGGTCACAGGCATGTCACCTCAACAAGGGTCAGCCTTTCACCCTGCCCCCAGCCAGGCAAACTATCACAACAGATGCTTCAGACTACGCCTGGGGGGCACACATGGCAGGACAATGCATTCAAGGCCTATGGACTGCAGACCAAAGAAATCTGCACACAAATCAAAAAGAGATGCTAGCTGTACAGAAAGCTCTGACAGCCTTCAAGGATCTATTACATCCAGGACAACTTGCAATAAAGACGGACAACACCACAGTTATGTGGTACATAAGCAAACAAGGGGGTACACATTCTTACCCTCTATGCAGGCAAGCAGTGACCTTATGGAACACAGCTCTGGCCTACCAAGTCCAGTTACAAGCTCATTTCCTGCCAGGACAGAAGAACACATTGGCAGACGACCTCAGCAGAAACATCAAGGATCCCCACGAGTGGAAACTAGATCCACAAATATTTGCAATGATAACTCAAAAATGGGGCCTTCCAGACATAGACCTGTTTGCCAGTCCTCAAAACTATCAACTGACAAAATTTTGTACAAGGACATTTCACCATCAAGCTTGGAAAGTGGACTCTCTCTTTCAGTTGGAAAAACCTGACAGTATATGCCTTTCCTCCATTGCCTCTCGTCAAAAAGGAGAGGCCATGAGTGATTCTCATAGCCCCAGACTGGCCACGCCAGCACTGGTATCCGCTATTGAAAAATATGGCTCACAGCCCACCATGGATATTGCCTCAAATCCCCCATTTGCTCACACAACAAAACAATCAGATTCTTCACAGCCAGCTCAAAACTTTAAATCTGGCTGCATGGCAAATCATCTAAACATCCAACCAGCACCTCTTTCACAAGCAGTTCTGGATGTTATTCTGGAAGCCAGGAGGCCAAGCACCAGGAAGGCTTATTCAGACAAATGGAAAAGGTTTTGTGCGTGGAACCAAGCTATAGGCCAAGACACAATTCAGCCTCACATGTCTCACATTCTACAGTATTTAGCTGAGATGTTGCACAAAGGGCTTTCCTTTTCCTCAATTAAAATCCATGCTTCGGCTATTTCAGCTCACTACAACACGGATCCACCTTTATTTTCACATCCTCTTCTAAGGCAGTTCCTCAGAGGGGCAAAATACATTAGACCACCCAGGAGAGCTCCTACACCAACATGGGACCTCAATTTTGTTCTGGAACACCTAACGCTACCTCCCTTTGAACCAGCTTTCTCTGCAGATCTATAGTTCCTATCATGGAAGACTGCCCTGCTCCTAGCAATAACTTCAGCTAGAAGAGTCTCAGAGCTACAGGCACTAATGGCAGTGGAACCTTTCCTCATTTTTCATCAAGACAGAGTTTCTCTATGAACTAATCCTTCCTTTATGCCTAAGGCGGTTTCCAGTGTAGCTTTAAATCAAGCCATCCACTTACCCACCTTCTTCCCCAATCCACAGAACAAAGGTGAGAGACTCCTGCATTCCTTGGACATTCACAGGCAGCTTTGTTACTATTTGGACAAAACTAAGGCTTTCAGAAAATCTGACCAGCTCTTTGTATCCTATGCTACAGCTTCTCAAGGGGAGGCTATATCAAAGCAAACCATTTCTAAATGGATAGGTCATTGCATATGTTTCTGCTATACCCATCATGGGAAACCACTTCCTGCTACCATTAGATCCCACTCTACCAGGGCAACAGCTACCTCTACAGCCTTTCTCAGGGGGTTCCAACCAAGAAATTTTAGAAGCTGCAACTTGGAGTTCAGTACACACCTTTGCTAAACACTATCACTTACCTTTTTACTCAAAGTCCAGAGGGGGCTTCGCCACTGCAGTTCTGCAGGGCCTTATAGCCTCCACTAACCCTCTATGATCCCTCCTCCCTACCTTAGCTTTGGGATTCAACCCAAGTGTGATGACTGCAGCAGGGTAACATGATGAACATAGTACAGTTTTGTACCTACCATAAATGTAGATGTTCGAGTGTTCACCCTGCTGCAGTCCAGGTTACCCCCCCTCCATCCCCTCTGATCTACTGGCTAAATCTCTTCTATGCCTTACTGATGTATTTGCTTATAGCTGAAGGGATTTTGTGTTTGTGCTGTGGTTACTCCTTTTGGTACTAATTTCTGACCACCTTTTTGGGGGCACCTGACATCTGGGGCAAGAAAAACTGAAGAAAATGGCGTCAGTTGCATTATATATACCCCTGGGGCACTGACGTCAGGGAAGAGGCGACAGCAACTGACGCCGGACCAAGACTTTGGAATTCCGTCTGACTGCGGGACCGCCTGACGACAGGATAACCCAAGTGTGATGACTGCAGCAGGGTGTACACTCGAACATCTACATTTATGGTAAGTACAAAACTGTACTTTTACTATTTTTAGCGTTCTCTCTTCTAATAGGAACCCAACAATTTACCTAATGGTACGGGGTCTAGTCAAGGAATTACTGTTGGTAATTTAAACCCATTTCATAACACTTTTTAAAAACAGATTGTGTCTGATGATAACATCCAGTATAAAAAAGTATTAATGTTAACGTCCATATTGAAACAATATGCAAAACACAAACTGACATAATTGCAAAACACAGGTAGTGTTGGTATAGCAGTGGGTTAAGGCTAAGGGCTGCTAATAAGCTTTGTTCTTTATTTATTTTGATCGATTTATTTCTTTCAAAACAATATTCACAAAACAGATTAACTTCCAAGTTTTATTTCAATCCACCATTTATGTTCAGGTTACATTAAAGCCTAGTGTGAAGGACTGTTGACAGCCCTGCCACTAGATATGACATTGAAGCCCCTCACTTTGTCCTTTAACATCTGGACAAGTAAAAGTGTTTAGTAGGAGAACATCCATTACAAGTAATCATGCCAGAAACAGAAGAGAAAAAAAAACATTTAAAAAAAGAATACATTTCACTTTATCCAGCCTGACATAAGCACCTTAGCCTGGCATCACCTCTGGCTCCACATTTTCCCCTCTTCAATAACCTCAAGCAAGATTCCTAGGAGTATCCCTCAAGAAACACAGCTTTCTGACAATGGTGTGAAGTCTTTTTGTACATATACCTTTCTAGGTAATCCTTCAGCATTGCTATTGGGACTACCGCATCCAACTCACCTATTGCTTAAAGCTTATGGCAATCTAAAACTCTTGACCTTCTCCCTTACCCATAATGCACCAACCTCAAGTACCTCAGATTTCATGAAAGACGTGGTTCACCTTTGCTCTCAAGTGACTTTTAGATGCGTGTTATTTTTCTTGTATGTCAAAAACGTAATATTTCCTAAATATTTCCTAACTTTTCTTGGTTCTTCCCTTACCCCTTTTCATACAGTCAGTACTTTCTGGGATACTATTGCTAATATTGTCTTTCTCTCTTTTTGATATCGTACAGGTGTACATCATAAATACTATTGCTAGTGTTAATTTCCTTCTATGCTTTGTGTAACTCCTTTTAATTACCATTGTTGGTAATTTTTCTCTTTCCTTTTTTTCTTCTTTTCTAACAAAAAAAATTATTATTACATAGTTTTTGGCTGTTTGTTGGGCTATAGCAGACAAAGGCCTAGTGGGATTTAAAAAAATGTGAAAAGTGTGGGCATAAAATTCCTCTATCAGATGCCCACACTTTGTGTGTACTGCTTGGGACCATTGCATCTTCAGGAGGATTGCTCGATTTGCCCCGGTTTTAACCCCAGAGCACTTGCTGAATGGAAGAACAAGCTCATCTTAAAAAGCTTGCTCCTCTCTTTTTTTAGTGAAGCTATATCTGGAGATTCCACCAAATCTAAAGTACCAAAAACAATGCCTCCAAAATCTACAGTTTCAGAGACTTCTAAGAAAAAGCCAAAATGGATCCAACCTTAACCCTGGGTCCGAGAAAGAAAATAGAAAAAAAATGGCGGATCTGATTTCCGCAGATCCTACGAAAAAAGATTTGGATCCAACTACTTCTTCAGTTATGTCTTTGCCCAGAACAAGATACTCTCCAGCTGTAGAACCTGTCCCGTCAAGAATATCCTCACTTTTTTTTGGAGAGACTCAAGTCCCAATCCTTGGTTTCAACTTGCTCTTCCAGGAGTTTAAAGGAAGATGTGGAAAAAGTGGTGTGGAAGATTATCTCAAAGTCAGATGGGTGCCCTACTGGATTCAACCTCTTCGGGTTAGGAGGTCCATTCTTTGTCTACACCCCCACTACAAGTTCTTGTTCTGCTTCATTCTACTGTCTCAGAGTCCTTGGATCCTGGCCTTCCGGCTTTGTCTGGCTCAGATCCGAAGGTAGCAATACCTTCAGATTCAAAGCTTACTCTGATTGCTATGGTCCAGTGGGATCTGGAGAGCTCTCGGAGCCAAAGCTGCTCTGTTGGGTCCAAGGTGTTGCAGTCAGTGCTGAAGTTGCTGGAATTGTCCCTGTGCCTCGGAGCCTCAGCATGGATTAGCCCGACTCTGGCTTCGGCCTCAGGGGGGATTGCCTTCGGAGTGGGAGGGGATGGCTGTTTCAAAAGATTATCTTTTTAGATCTGAGGTCTTCTCCCTCTCTGCGGTAGTCTGCCTTTGAGGCTATGGAGAGAGTTTTATCTGCCTCAGCAGAACAGACAGATCCAACCCCCTCAGATCTCCAGTGTACAGCCTTGATGTCTCTGCTCATGGAGCATCGTCACTGTTCCACAGGGACAGCCAGTTTGAGAGCCCCCAGGCTTCCAAACAAGCTATCATGATTTCTTCTGACACCTCCCCAGAGCATCCCACTGATGAACTCTCTAAGAAGAAAATGTGTAAGAGGAAGCAGTTAAACTCCCCAGAGGAGTCAATCACAGAAGATACAGATTTTGATGAAGGTGAATGGTCCCCATGGTCACCTTCTGAAGATGTCTCACTTGGAGACATCCTTGAAATCCTAAAGCAGAGAGTTGGCTGGATGCCAAGCAACCCTTCATCTAAGGAGTCTGTGTTCCTGGAGCTTTTGGTATTGACCTGTCTACCTTCTGGGTAACTGCCATTTGATAAGCTTCTTGATTTGGTCTCTTGGCAGACATTGAAGGAATCCGACACAGTTGAACCCATACCTCAGAGACCAGACAAGATTATGGCACCACTTGTGGACAGGCAGTTTTAGGGGAAAAAGGGTGCCCGTTGATGCCATGGTCATGGGTTGCTATAGAGAGTTTGGATGATCTGAATGAAGTTATTGGGTATATTAAAGTAGGGTAGTGTTTGGAGTAGGAATTCTAGATTAACCCTATCAAATGGCTTGTGGGCATCCACTACCATTGTGTAGATGTTGATATTGTATCCGTTAGCGTAGGATATTAGTGCATTTAATGTTAATGTATTGTCACTAGTTTGTCTATGTGGTGTAAAACCGGATTGTTCTGGGGAGAGGATTTTTTCTATCAGATTTTTCATTCTGTTTGCAAGTATAGAGGTAAATATTTTAGTATCTATATTTAAGAGGGAGATGGGTCTGTAGCTGTCGGGGTTTTTGGGGTCTGTGTGTTCTTTTAATATAAATATAGTTTTAGAGGCATTAAAGTGGATATCATTTATTTTATAGTTTATTATGTAATTCAGTGTATAGTATAGTAGTTTGGCTATCAAGGGAAAATGCTTTGTAAAATTCTGATGCGAGTCCATCTGGACCGAGCCTTATGCACTTTTAAGTGTTTGATTGTTGTAATAATTTCACTGATGGATATCGGCTCAGTTAGTTTTTTTGTTGGCCTAAATTTAGTTTAGGAATTTCAGTTTTGAAGAAAAGAGTTCTATCTTCCCTTGAGGTTTGCCGCATTTGTGCTCCATATATTTGAGAGCATATTTGCTCAACTGTTTTAATAATGTCCTCATTCCTTGTGTAGTTTTTGTCTCTGTAGTTTATTTCTGATATATTGGAGGCATTTTTGTGTTGGCAGATAATTCTGGCCAGAGCTCTAGATGGTATTTGAGCTTCTTCTGCGTAAGTGGCTAACATTCTGGCTTCATAGAAAGATAGGTTCCTGGTTTCTAACCTATATAGATACCTTTGCAGTTTTAAAAGTTCTGCTTCTGTTTGGTTCTTAGGGTTATTTATTAGTTCTTTTTCAAGATGCTCTATTTTCCCTTTCAGTATGTGCTCCTCTTTCAGTTGTATTTTTTTATAGTATGCTGCTTTTTTGATAAACAATCCTCTGATTTGTGCTTTGGTTGCAGCCCATTCTATGTCAGTTGGTGATATTTGTAAGAGCTATTTTTAGTATTGCTTCTGTTTCTTTTATTACATCCATTTTGGAAAGTAAATTAGGGTTTAATGACCAATTATGACCCCTATTCTCTAAATATATCTTTTTGTCCCAGTTAATGTTCAGTGTGATTTTGGAGTGATCTGAAAAGAACCTGGTATGTATAGTTATTGTTGGGTCCATGTTAATGAATATGTCAGAGATTAAGAAGAAGTCTATCCTTGACCACATTTTGTGGCATTGCGAATAGAATGTGAATTTCCCTGTTTTATCTGCACTGTTCCCATGTTTAAAAGGGTCATATAGTTTGACATTTTGTTTGAGTTCATTAAGGGCTAATGTGGCTTGTTTATTATGTGATTTGGTCAGATTAGATTTATCCTTTTCTGGGTTTTGATATGTATTCCAGTCACCTCCAATCACTAGGTAGTGATCTTTAAATTGGTTTAAGGTTGGGTATAATGACATAAAAAAGTGTTTGGTTGCGTAAACATTAAGTACCATTATAGGTTTTGGTGTTGTAGGACTATTAAATGTTACATAGCACCATCTTCCCTCCTTGTCAGCTTTGGTTTTAAGTATTTTTTCCTTAAATTGGTTTTTAATTATTATGGCAGCCCCAGCACTGTTTGTTTTCCCCTCTGAAGCTATGATTTGACTTATCCATTTCTTTCTTCTAATTTCTGCCCATTGATCTGCAGTCAAGTGCGTTTCTTGTATTAGTATGACGTTGGCTGTGGTTTTTAATGTAAGGTGTAAGAATAGTTTTCTTTTCTTCTTGTTTTGGAGCCCTTTAACATTCCATGATTCTATTTCCCACATTTATTTATTAGGTGTATTCCTTAGATATGCCATGTATATTAGTTTTGTTTTGTTAGTTTTGTATATGTTACTGTGTGATGGTTTAGGAAAGCATCTATTTATCCCGTCCTACACTGTGCCAAACCACTATATCCCTGGACCAGGAATAATCTGGGGAGGATGAAGGTTCATTATATGGTTTACCTTTACGTCTAATCTTGGAATGTGTTTTCTTTTTAGATATAGATTTACTCCATAGTATCCCCCCTGTGTTACTATAAACAATGTGGACAAAGCTGAACAAACTAGTTCCCTCAACAAACACTGCTACTTAATATCCCTAGCCTCTTCCAACATATTATTTATACAGTGATGGTATTGCATTTAAGGTACAGCATGTATTGTTTTTGTCTTGTGACTAATTCTTTCTAATAGTATTTTTAAAACAGCATATTAATATACATTCCTCAGTAAATTATAGCAATATGTGTACCATAGTAATATTGTTAAACAATCAATCTTGTCATTTTTACATTTTTCTCTCATTTGACTTCTTTTTCCTCCCCTTTACTTATTCAGGTTTCGGCCTTCTTTGGTGCCTATAGTGATGTTTTTCCACATCAATCTGTGTGGGTTATAAAATATATACTTGGCACCTATTTAAAAGAAGTAGGAAGTATAGAGACACACAAAAAAAAAAAAAAAAAAGAAAAACAGCTTAGCCAAACAATCCTTCTGCTATAGTTGGCATATTAAGGCTATATTTACATTATCCCAGGATTGTTAGGTTATTTTACTAATTTCCTGAGATTACTTCTTTCCAGGATCTTTTAACACATTTCTAGTATTTACATAAAACATTTAACAATTTTCCCCCTTTTTTTTCCCAATATTAATCTATGAGCTAGCATAATTCTGACATTTTATTTCTTGCCTATTATTTAAGGTTGGAGTTTCATTCACCTACACAGTACTGGGTGTACTGTTTTAGTGAATGGTTCAGTTCAACAGTACCTAAGGATTCACATAATGAATGGCAGTCCTTCACTCAGGGATTTAGTGCTTTGATGGCTTTAAAACCTCCTCAGGGAGTTTCTGTTCCAGCCCCCCTTGGTCCTCACTCCCTTTAAAAGACCCAGAGAATAGGATTCCTGTAAGGAGGAGGTGGATTCAGATGAGGAATCCCTTGCATACCCCTCACAGATTCCCTCTTCTTTGGATTATGGATCTGAGGAAGAGAAATCTACCAGTCCTGATACTCCCTTTGAAGAGATTTCTTTTCGGGATACAATCTCTAGGATGATGGAGTTCTTTAAATAGGATTGTGCTCAGGTTTCTGAGATACAAAAAAGGTATTATGAGTTACTGCAGATGGATACGCAGATACCTTCTGCTGTCCATCTAGTTTTGGCTGCTTTGCTGGATGCATTTTCTAATGATTTTAAGGCTGCAGACACTCAAGCCCCTGCCCCCAAGAAACCCGGTAATTTCTGTAGATTGTCTTAGGACTGTAAATTCTTGTGCAAGTGTCCTTCAGTTGACCCTTCAGTGGTGTCTGTAGCTTCTGACAAGTCATCTTCATTGCTTCCTTCTCCTAAGTTACTGCCCTCTAATAAAGATAGCAGAACCATGGAAAGGTTAGGCAAGAAGGTTTATATCTGTGCTACCTTGGCTTTTAGGGTTGTTAATTATAAGAACCATATGTTCAGGCACTTGTTGGCTCTCCTTTCCCAGGTCTGTCAGATTATTTCTGGTCTTCCAAACTCAGAGGGTAAAACTTCTGCCTTTTCCCTGTTAGGGACTTCCTCCAAGGTGGTTTGTCATTCCATCAAGGGTAGTTATGATGCAGCAGATGCTTCCTCTAGAGCTGCTGCTTTTGTGTCAGAGATGGGGAGGTATTCTTGGCTTCAGCTTCAACCTTTGCCTGATGATATTAAGGCTAAGTTGATGGATGGTCCTCTTGATAATAAACACTTGTTTGGGGAAGCTGCTGCTTTGTTTAAGTCTCCAAGATAAAGGCAAGACTTTACAAGAACTTAAACATGTGTTTATAGGTTCATAGGTAGGTACTAGGCTATCAGCCCACAGGCCTAAGTAAGACTAGCCAACAAGGTTCCCTGGCTTACACCACCCAAGAAAGTTATTTTCCTGTGCCCCTGTCGAGCAGAGCCACCAAAGTGATCCCCGAGGTGTATTTCCTATTTCCCATTCACTTATTAATATTTTTCTTGAAGAGTGCTAATGAGGAACTTTGCTTGATATAGATGGGTAGCTTGTTCCAGAGTATGGGAAGTCTCTGGGACAGGAATCTATCCCTCCAGCATATCCTGTTTATTGTGGTGACAAGGTTTAGGTCCCTAGAGCATGTAGCTCGGAGGGATTGGGATTTTTGTAGGTGTAGCGTGTCCAACAGCTCTGGGTTTGACATAGCTTTATAAGTTAGGCAGAGATCACCTCGGAGTAGGGGATATGCTATGGAGTAAAGCTGGAGGTTTTTGAGACGGTCACTGTAGGGCATCTGTTTGAAGCCAGTAATCCTCTTTGTTAGGTACTTCTGTGGCCTTTCCAGCTGCTGCAGATGTCTTGAGGTACATTCCAAAAGGGGCATTGTACTCTCTAATGGGTCTAATGAGTGTCGAGTAGAGGGGAACAATGACATCTTTTTTCCTAGATGAGAACTCTTTTGTGATGAGGTGTGCTACATAGAAGGATTTCCTGACTGCGGTGGCGATGTGATTATCAAAGGAGAGACTACTGTCCACCTGGGTCCCCAGGTCTCTTATCACATATTCGGTATTAAGTAGACTGCCGCCTATGTGGTAGTTCATGGGTACAGAGATTTTACCGAAGGGGATGACAGTGCATTTTTTGGCATTGAGCTTGAGGCCATGGCTCTGACACCGGGCATCTGTCCCAGTGAAGCCCTTCTGTAGGATGTCCACATCATTTGGGGACTCGCCTATGGCTCCCAGTTTGCATTCATCTGTGAACTTCATTAGCCAAAGGCCTTCTGTGTTAGTCTGTACTTCAGAGAAGTAGATACCAAACAGGAGAGGTCCCAGGACTGAACCCTGTGGTACTCCACTTGTCACTAGTTTGAAGTCAGATTTGGAGTCTGCAACTTTTATAGTGTGGGTTCTGTCAGTGAGCCAATTGGCAATCCATCTTGTGAAGTAGGGATTTATACCTAGTTTAGTGAGTTTAGCTATAATTCCAGAATGGGGGATGGTGTCGAAAGCCTTGGCGAGATCAAGATAGGCTGTGTGAACCACCTTACCCTCATCTACAGCTTTCGTGACTGCCTCAAAGAAGTCGATCAGGTTCAGGAGGCATGATCTGTCATTCACAGACCCATACTAGGTGGGGTCCAGAGTTTGGAGGTTACCAGTGTCTTTGTTTATGAGTTCCATGATGATACTTTCCATGGCCATACAGACCAGGCTCATCAGGCCAATAGTTCCCGGGATCAGTGGTGGCTCCCCCTTTGTAGAGTGGAATAACTGTTTCTGTGTGCCATTCAGTAGGCACAAAGCTTGATGTGAGACCATGATTGAACGTGGTGCTTAGGTGGGGAGCCAGTTCATTCTGAAGTTCATGTAAAACACAGCTTGGGATGTTGTCCGGTCCCATGGATGCTGTGTTTTTGGCTTTAGAGAGTGCAGCTTTTACCTGCGTAGTTGTGATTACAGGGACTCTGCATTCTTCCTGTATAGATATAGGCCCTTTAGGAGGTGAGAGGGGGGTAAAGGTAGCACTGAACCTATCTGCTAGGACGTTGGCAATATCAGTTGATTCTGTAATTTTCATGCCGTTGTGCTGTAACTCAGAGCAGATCTGGGTGTTGCCATTGAGATTTTTGACATAGCTATAGAATGCTTTGTGGTTGTCCCTAGAGTCAGTGGCAATTTTGTTTTTGTAGCTAGCTTTGGAGGATCTTATAAGGGATCTCAGCTTCTTACTGAGGCTGACCAGGGGACTCCTCCACTCATGAGATTTTACTCTCTTTTGCAACAGTTTCTTCCTTCTGTTGTAGAGTTTGTTTATGGCAGGAGACCACCAGCTTGACTTCCTTTTTTTGGAGGATAGTGTCTTGGTTCTGTTTGAGATAGCACTATCCATGCACTCATGTAAGTGCTTATAGAGTGCATTTGTGTAGGATTCAGCAGTCATAACTGTAATCTCCATCTGGATGGGTGTCATGAAGTTCGCCACTTCTGTCTTAAGAAGCATGAAGTTGGCTTTGGAGAAATGTTTTATCGTGATTTCTTTAATGGGAGGTGGGGCGGGATGTGGATATCTAGGGTGATTAGCTTATGGTCGGATCTGACCATCGAAGAGTTGACTTCAGGTGTGGCACACCGGTCACTCATGTTGGTAATGACTAGGTCTAGGATATTGTTGCCCTTGGTGGGGGTGTGGTTAAGTTGATCCAGGGCATTGGAATTTATGAATTCCAGAAAGCGTTGAGCGAAGGAGTTGGTACATGAGTAGTTTTCCCAGTTAATGGTGGGGTGGTTGAAATCACCCATAAATTAGGGTGTTTAGTTGAACCCTAATATTTTCCAGTATATCAAGAAAAGAGGAGTGGGAATCCTGGGGCATGGTGGGGGATCTGTAGCAAGCTACAATTTGGATTGCAGTTTTGCCCAGAGTTAGTTGTACTTGGATAACCTCGGATGCATTATGCTGAGCAACTAGCCTGGAGGTGTGGATATCCTTAATGAATATGGACACACCTCCGCTTTTGTGTTCTGGTCCAGGTTAGGTGGCCGTAAAGTGTGGTATGAGTTATAGCCTGGTAATGCAGGAATTCTCTCTGGACCCTTGAACCAGTTCTCAGTTACTGCACAGATGTCATTGTTCCCCATTTTAAGGATTGAGGGAGTGCATTTTGAGGTTTAGACTTCTAGCATTGAGTAGCATTACCCTCAGTTTTTGCTTGCCTGTTCCTGTTATGGTGGTGAATTTGTCATTTGAACCTTCCCTAAAAAAGGCACTATAGGGGCAGCAAGAGCCTTAGCCAGTATCTGGAATCCCAGGGTTGACAGGTGCAGGCCATCTCTGGGAAAGCATTGTGGTCTGTCGACCATGTCTTTCCAGGCAGACAGATACTGGATCCCCTTAGAATGACACCAGAAGCTTAGCCAATTGTTGAAGTCAATCATTTTGTCCTTGTACTGTGGTATCATTCTGGGTGATGTCAGGGGATGCTACTCAGGGCTAGGGTCATACCTGCTTGGGCTACAAGATCGGAGAGCTCTTCCATGTCTCTTTTCATGTAGTCCAGGGAAGTACGTCTCAGGTCATTCACACCAACATGGATAATGACAGAGTAATATTTGTACTTGTTGTGGAGTGACCTGAGTGCGTGGGTTATGTGGCAGATCCTGGCACCCGACAGGCAGCTGACAGTAACCTTCTCCTTGTTTAGCCTGTTCAGTGGGACATCAGTGTGCCTGACTATAGAGTCACCTGTGACTAGTATGTTGGGTACGTTGTTTTGCCTTATGGGCTGTGGTTGAGTGGCACACTGAGTCTGTGGGCTATGTGTCATTTGGGTTGTGTTGGGGGGTGGAGGTTGCTTGTGTTTCTGCTTTGGAGGTCTCTGTTGCTTTGAGCAGATTATTGAGAGCCTCTGCAAATGTTTTTGTGTTTCTATGTGTGGATTTTGGTGGTGTAGGTTTAGTGGGACTATGTGATGAGTGTGGTGTGATGCAAGTGTTTACCTTCTCCTCTTGACTGTCTAATCCAGTCTTGGGTGAAGAGAGCTTTGCTTCCAGTTTGGCTATATAAGTGCATCTCTCACACGCTGTGGTGTTGGGTGGTAGGAGGCGAGGGTTGTCTGTGTGCATGATGCAATTGCTACATTACCCCAAGATGCCCAGATTCATCAGATAGATAGGAGAGAACACTGGGAGCTGACCCTTGGACATGTCTGACTAAAAAACTACTTTCCTCTAGGCAAGTGAGGAAAGTGAGTATAAGAGCTGTTTTTCTCTAAGCAAGTGAGGAAAGTAAGTACAAAAACTGTTTTCCTCTAGGTAAAGAGGAAGGTTGAGTGCTGCAGTAATTTGTAGCTTATTTAGTGCTAACAAGTTCTGAACAAGTGCTGAATACGAATAAGCAAATTCAAGTGCTAAAACTAAGAATCTGTACCTGGATCTTGTGGAAAATAGGCCACCTGGTGCTTATCACTCCCGCTGATAAGTTAGAATGCTTCCCTCCAGCACAGAAAGGCTTTGGGGGCTCAGAAGCTTACAGACAGTCCTGGATACAGCAAACCTGTGGCTGGACTAGACTAGTTACAGGAATGGTGGGAAACAAGCGCAAACGCAGGCTTTTAAACCAGATGGTTGAAAGAGGTGGAAAAACTGCCCAAACGGCCAATAAACTAAAATTTCTGGGCCAGAAACCACTCTTGTGGTAGATAGGCTACCTAGTGCTTACCACTCCCACTGATAAGCTAAAAGGCTTCCCACCAACACAGAAAGGCTTGGTTCATAGGTTTATACTAGGCTATCTGCCCTAAGGCATTTATAAGCCTAGCCCAAAGTTTTGTGGCTTACGCCACCCCTTATATGAAAAAATACTGTGCCCATTAGTTTGTTGTGCCTCTGTCCAGCAGTGACACAGAGATGATTCAGGTAAACCTCGATCTCCCATCCACAGGTCAAGATTTCTCTTGAACAGAGCCAGCGAGGTGCTCTGCCTCACATGGACCGGGATTTTATTCCACAGCATAGGGAGTCTCTGAGTGATAAATCTATCCCTCCAGCACATCCTATTTATATCTGTGCTAAGGTTTAAGTCGCTTGCTCTAGTGGTTTTGGTGGATTTGGATTTTTTGAGGTGGAGCATGTCCATTAATTCTGGCTTGGACATGGCCTTGTATGTCAGGCACATGTCACCTCTGAGCAGACGGTATGCGACTGAATAGAGCTGGAGTTTCTTCAATCTGGCAGCATATGACAGATTTTGGAGTCCCTTTATCCTTTTGGTGAGGAACTTTTGGGGTCTCTCCAATTGCTGCAGATGTCGGGTGAGATACATCCCGAATGGGGCATTGTACTCGATCATTGGTCTGATAAGTGAAGAGTACAGGGGAACAATGACCTCACTAGATCTGGATGTGAATCCCTTCATGATCAGGTGGGCAATATAGAAGGTCTTTCTAACCACTTTAGCAACGTGAGTGTCAAAAGAAAGGCCACTGTCAACCTGGGTCCCCAGGTCCCTGATAACCTCTTCTGTGCTTAGTGGATTGCCACCTATATGGTAGCTTGGGGTTACCTTGTTTTTCCCGAAGGGTATGACTATGCATTTTTTGGTGTTTAACTTCAGGCCATGGCTCTGGCACCAGCTATCTGTTTCCGTGAGTCCCTTCTTAAGGATATCCGTGTCCGATGCACTTTCCACTATGGCGCCCAGTTTGCAGTCGTCTGCAAACTTTGTCAGCCAAAGTCCTCCCATGTTGGCCCGTACGTCTGAGAAGTAGATGCCGAACAATAGGGGGCCAAGGACCGAGCCCTGTGGGACACCACTTGTGACCGGCTTGGAGTCTGACATAGCGCCAGCAACTCTAACCCTATGGGTTCTGTCCTTAAGCCAGTTTGCAACCCATCTTGTGACATATGGGTTTACATTTAAGCTGGTAAGTTTTTCTACAATACCCGAGTGGGGTATTGTGTCGAAAGCCTTTTCAAGGTCAAGGTAGGCTGTATGGACTGCCTTTCCCTCATCAATGCCCTTGGTGACTGTTTCGAAGAAGTCACCAAGTTCAAAAGGCATGATCTGCCCTTGAAGCCAAACTGGTCGGGTCCAATGTGTGCAAGTCCCCTATACCTTTGTTTATGAGCTCCATTATGATCCTCTCCATAGCTTTGCAGACTAGACTTGTTAAGCTTATGGGGTGGTAATTACCAGGGTGCGTAGAGGCACAGCCGTTGTGGAGTGGTACCACAGTTGCCGTACGCCACTCCTTGGGCACGTATCCTGTGGTAAGGCTGAGATTAAACAGCTGCCTTATGTGCGGGTTTAATTCCTCATTTAGCTCGTAGCACAGCCGGGGACACCATCCGGTCCCATTGATGCTGTGTTTTAGCTTTAGAGAGCAGCTTTCACCTGCGCATTTGAGATGTCTGGGAGGCTACACTCGCTGGGATAGTTATCTCTCCTTTAGGGAGAGGTGAAGTTTGCACTGAACCTGTCTGCCAGTATGTTGGCAATGTCTGTGGGTTCAGTGATTTTTGTATCATTTTGGACTAATTCTGAGCATATCTGGGAGTTTCCACCCAGGTTCCTAACATAGCTGAAAAAGGCCTTATGATTGTCCTTTGAATCCATGGCAATTTTTCTCTCAAAATTGGCCTTAGTTGATTTTATGAGTGCTCGTATTTTTTTTACTAATAATGATCAGGGGTGACTTCCCTTTTATGGATTTTGTTCTATCATGTAATAGCTTTCTCCTCTTATTGTAAAGTTTGTTAATGGCTGGGGTCCACCAGACTGGACGTTTGCCCTTTGTGGAAAGAGTCTTGGTTTTATTTGGGATTGCCTGATCCATGCAGTCCTGGAGGTGTTCATAGAAGTCATTTGTAAGGGCTTCCGCAGCTTGTGTTGTGGTTTCCACTGGCTCGGGGGCCTTGAAGGATACCACACCAGTCTTGAGTAGTGTGAAGAAGTTCTTCACTGTGGTCTTTTTTGTTTGGGGTGGGGGCGGGATGTGGATTTCCAGTGAGATTAGTTTATGATCAGATCTCACCAATGAGGGATATACTTCCAGTGTGGAGCATTTTGTCTCCATGTTTGTGATAATGAGATCTAGTATATTTTCTCCTCTCGTGGGAACAGTGACTAGCTGTTCCATGGCATTTGAATTTATGAACTCCAGGAACCGTTGGGCTAGAAAGTTAGGGCTTGAGTAATGTTCCCAGTCTATATTCGGGTAGTTGAAGTCACCCAATATGATGGTGTTTGGAGATACGTTTATACCCTCCAGTGTCTTCAGGAAGGCTGTGTGGGGTTCCTGAGTTTGAGAGGGTGGCCTGTAGCATGCTACAATTTGTAGAGCAGTTTTGCCTATGGTTAGTTGCACCTGGATGGTTTCGAGCTTTGTGCATTGCCACCAACCTGGAGGTGTGGGTATCCTTTATGAATATGGATACACCCCCTCCTTTTGTGGTGTGGTCCGGGTTTTGGGGCCGGAATGCATGATATGAGGTAAAACCTAATAGTGCCGGGGTGCTCTCAGGAGCCTTGAACCAGGTTTCAGTTACAGCACAGACATCGATGTTCTCCATACTGAGAAGGGCCTCGAGTGCGTGCATTTTGAGATTTAGACTTTTGGCATTAAGCAGCATTACCCTCAGTTTCTTCCCATTTTTGTTTTCTAGGGTGGTAGGTTTAGAATTTGAGCCTTGCCTAAAAAAGGCACTATGGGGTGGCAAGAGCCTTAGCCAATATCCGGAATCCCAGGGTGACAGGTGCAAGCCGTCCCTCATGCGGCAGCGTGGCTTGTCAAGCATGTCATCCCAGGCAGACAGACACTGGATCCCCTTGGAATGACACCAGACATTAAGCCAATTGTTAAAGCTGATCATCTTGTCTCTATATTGTGGCATCATTCTTGGTGAAGGAAGGATACTGCTCAGGGTCAGGGTCATACCTGCCTGGGCTACATAATCAGAGAGCTCCTCTATTCCTCTTTTCATGTAGTCCAGGGAGGTACGTCTCAGGTCGTTCACACCAGCATGGACAATGACTGTGTCATATTTGTACTTGCTTTGGAGGGCTCAGAAGCTTACAGACAGTCCTGGATATAGCAAATCTGTATCTGGACTAGACCAGTTAAAGGAATGACGGGAAACAAGCTCTCCTGTGACTATATTTCAGAGAAAGTACCCCAAGTAAGCCAGCTTTTGTTCAAAGGAAGTCTCGCCCTCGTCCTAAGAGTAATAATGGTGACAAGTGGGCTCCTCCTGCGAAGGCTATTCAGACTTCTGTGCCTCAGAAGTCTCCTTTTCCTGATAAACAAGGTGCTGTTTAACTGTCATATTCTTCCCAGCCACTTTCATGTTTCCCTTCCTCTCTCTCTTCCTGTTTGGCTAAAGATTACTCAGGATTCCTGTATTCTGTCCATTATCAGCCAGGGGTATTTCATGGTCTGGAAATCTCTTCCCCCTCTTAAGGGTACTCCTCAACCCCCTCAGGAACACTTGTCTTTCTTTCCAGGGGTGCTAGATCTTTTACTCAGGGTACTATTCAAGAGATGCCCATGTCGCAAAGCTGGAGGGGATTTTATTCCAGGATGTTTCTAGTGCCCAGAAAAGAGGGTACTTGTAGGTGAATTGTAGACCTCTCTCATCTAAACACTTTTCTGAAGGTGCCTTCCTGTTTCGAATGTTGTCACTTCAGATTTTGTTCCCTTTTTGCTTCCTCAGGCTTATATGATGTCTCTGGATCGTAAAGATGCTTATCTCCATATCCTTATTCATCCCCTTTTCAGGAAGTGTTTACATTTCTCTGTTGCTTCCTGGCATTTTCAGTTCTCAGCTTTGCCCTTTGGCTTTTTACTGCCCCAAGGGTATTCACCAAATGCCTTGCTCCTGTGATTGCTTTTTGCAGGTTTCAGAGGATCCATGTCTTTCATTACTTGGACAGCCTACTGCTTAAGACATCCTCTCCAGGGATTGTATTGCAAAACCTTAATTTTGCCATTTCTGTTCTGCAAAGCCTGAAGTTCAGAATAAAGTTCAAAAAGTCTTTTATGACTCCATCTCAAGGACATGTTTTTTGCGGGTGCAGAATATAGACTTTGCGTATCCTAGCATCCCTGCCTCCTCCCAAGACCATAACACTCATGTCCTTCTTTCAAACTCTTCATCCTTTGGCCTCTATTACAGCCAGGGAATTTTTGAGAGCTATGGGGTTCATGGCATCCACCGCCCCTATGCTCCCTCTGGCCAAGCTCCACATGAGAAAGTTTCAGTGGTTTCTGAAGTCATTTTGTCTTCAACATGTCCCTCACCTAGAATTTGTAGTTCCTCTTCTGCCTTGTCTCAACAAGGAACTTCAGTGGTGGATTCAGCAGTTCACTCTAAATCCAGGGCTCCCTTTTCATCTTCCTCTTTCCTTTTAGGAACTGTTTCAGACGTGGGATGAGGAGCAGTTTTGGCTCCCTAAAGGTGCAGGCGTTTTGGTCTCCTCATCAACAGAAAGAGCACATCAGTGTAAAAGAGATAAGAGCTCTACTGCTGGCTCTTCAAGCTTTTCATCCTCTTTTCATCCCAGGACTGTCAAGGTATTTACAGACAATACCACACTGATCTGGTATGTAAACAGACGGGGAGGGAATGGGACAAAATTTTGTCTTTACTGGTTGGCACTTTTAGTGTGAGATCTTGCTAGCCAGTATAAGCGACTCTTCAGGCAGTTTACATTCCCTCAGGTCAAAACTTTGTGGCAGACACACTCAGCAGGTCCTTCACTTAATCCCATGAATGGATGCTTCACGAGGATGTGTTTTTGGGCATTATCTGCCAGTGGGGGTACTCCTCAAATAGATGTTTTGCCTTCCCTCAGAAGACAGCTTCCTCTGTTTTGTACCAGAGTCCAAGCTGGTTTAAAAGGCGGACACCCTATCTTTTTCTTGGAAGGGGGTGTTTCTTTACCCTTTCTGTCCACTTCCCCTCATTCTAAAAATTCTGTTCAAAATGTATTTATTTATTTACATTTGTTTACCAGGAAATTCAGACTGAATGTAGGTCCTTTTTCAGCGGATGCCCGGGTAGAAAAGATCCACATCATGTACATGATAAATAGAGATACAAAGTTGCAACAGTAGTAAACAACATTACAGGTTGTTGGCTTTACTACAATAACAAGATTTTGATTATCAACAGTATATACAGTAAATGTTGCAAGTTAAGATAGTTTCTTGTTTATAATATTAGTAACAAAGTTAACCGAAATAGTGGTGCAGTAGTGCTCAAAAACCACAAGTAAATCCAGAAAAAAGCACTACAGTTGCGAGTCCACAAGACAGTTTATTCCAAATGTAAAACACAAGTAAAATTAAGCGCTTTCGTCAGTGCCAGTTGACTTCATCAGAATAACCCAATAAACATAAAAAAAAAATATTTAAATAGTATAAGCTTGGCAATGATTGGCTGTTACACCTCACACATTAAACATTTATTTTAAAAAGACATTTAAAGATTTTTCAAACAATACAGAAATATTAATGCTTTAAAAAACAAAATCTCTTGCTTGATTTAAGCAGTTTGCCACAAGAAACCATTGCATTAATTTAAATTTGCAATACATAAGCAGATATTCAAATACTTTTATGTTGTTTATATTACATAGTCACATTTAAACATGTGAAGGACATTTAGACATGTCCTGCTTTTTCTTTCAGAATAGGCAGTATAGTCAAATGGTCATTCAACCCTGGGGGGAAGTTTGCTGCTAATCTTAATTGCCATAAAAGTTCTTTCTTGTTCAAGACATTTTGCCAATTTCCACCCCTAACATCAATATTCACTACATCTAATATGGCAAATTTAAAGCCACTGTAATCCACACATTGGGTACTATGCTTATACAAAGCATTTGTTTCCTTTTTGTTCTTTATATCATTTAGATGTTCATATATTCTAGTTTTAAATAACGTTTCTGTCTTCCCAATGTAAAAAAGATATACAGGAATTACACTTTGCAATGTATACCAGTTTACTTGAATAACAATTACCCCTTCTTAGGTAAATTGAATTCTTATTCTTATTGTCCAAAGATATAGAATTGTCTTGCAATATGTAAGAACAATAGGCACACCTACCACAGGGTCTGCTGCCATTTAACTTAAAATGTTCACCTTAGTTTTTCTTTTTGTTTTTATTTTCCAGAATTACTTTTAAATTAGGGCCAATCTTAGTTGTAAATATAGGCTTCTCACCTAAAACTTGGAAGATTTCAGTATTAGTTTTAAAGATGCTCCAGTTTTTATAAAGTGTTTCCTTCACTTGATGGTATAGGGGGCTATATTGAACAATACATGCTTGTTGAAAATCAATTTTGCTCACAGTTCCAGTGGTATTATCTCTGTTATCCATCCTGTTCAAACCTCTACCTAAAAGGGGGATATATTTTGTACCCCAGTCACTTAATACACCAGAAAGAATTACATCAATAAAGCCACCAGGGTAGCCCCTCTCAAGAAACATATTTTTCAAACAAATAAATTCTTGAATGACATCCTGTTTTAAAGATGTCATTCTAGCAACCCTGATGGCTTGTACTTAATGATGCTTTTCTTTTGTGACATTGGGTGGTGACTATCAAAATGTAAATAACTATTACAATAGCACTGAAACTGTGAGCAAAGTTGATTTTCAACAAGCATGTATTGTTCAATGTAGCCCCCTATACTATCAAGTGAAGGAAACACTTTATAAAAACTTGAGCATCTTTAAAACTAATACTGAAATCTTCCACGTTTTAGGTGAGAAGCCTATATTTACAACTAAGATTGGCCCTAATTTAAAAGTAATTCTGGAAAATAAAAACCAAGGTGAACATTTTAAGTTAAATGGCAGTAGACCCTGTGGTAGGTGTGCCTATTGATGTTAAGTTGTCTGTCTCGCCTTCATTCTTGCTGGTTGGGTTCGGAGCCAATCCTCTGCTCCGACTCAGCCATCTTCAAAAGCTCGAGAGCTGTTTACTGGCTCGAGGCTACCCCATATCCCATGATGCCTGGTGCTAGCTACCCAGATCTCGTTTGCCGCTTCAGACTGTGAAGTTGTCTTACTGGCTCAGGCTCGTATACTTTATTGTATTTTTTTCTAATTTTACTACAACTTTTTCTTGTTAGTGTACCTAATTACGTAGTTGTAATATTCCCCAAGCTAGATTCCCTAGATAGCTTTTATCCCTGTTGTTTTTCTTGAAAACTCGTTTTAATTAGAGTTTTCCCCTCCCCTCCCCTCCCCCTCCCTTCCTTTAGTGGTAGCCGTTTAAGTTAGAGTCTAACCCTTTTTTTTGTCTTTCTCTAAAAAAAATAAATAAATAAATAATAATAATAATTAAAAAAAAAAAAATCTATATATATATATATCTATCTATATATATATATATATATATATATATATATATATATATATATATATAGTATAGATTGTTTTTCGGTAGTGTCAGTAGTAGTAGACTTACTTATTTTTTTAGTGTGTGTCAGCTGTATAGTTTAATTTGTTATACCTGCTAACTTGTTTTTTGCTTGTGTGTGTCCATGTTTTCTCCTTGGTGTGTGTGTGTGTGTGTGTGTGTGTGTGTGTGATAACATGTCCAAGGATACTAAGGTGTCCGGATTCAAGAAGTGTGACTCATGCTGTCAGAAGATGTCTTTGACAGATGATCACACTTCTTGTGTCTACTGTCTGGGCGTGCACCTGCAGGACTCTTGTTCGGTCTGTCATGCTTTCAGCCCAAGGGTCCTGCAGGAGCGCAAAAATAAGTTAATCCTTCGGGGTTTGCTTAAGCCACAGGATTCACCGGCTAAGGCTCAGCCTGTGAAATCCTCCAAGCCACCCAAGTCTTCGGCTCCAAGTACTGAGCTGTCGTTGGGTGAAACACCACCATCCGCCTCAGCTCCGGCTGGAGCCAATGTGCCTCCCTCACAGTCGGCTCCAACACGAACCTCGGAGCCGTCCGTGAGTCGAAAAAGATCTAGGTCTCCCTCCTTGGAGTCGATACTCTCGGCTCCACGGTCACCTCTGCTCCAGTCGGAACGCAGTCATAAGTCCTCCCACTCCTCTCAGTCCTCCAGACTTTCAGATCATGATTTGGAGAGAGTGGTCAACAGGTTGCTGAAATTGCAGGCCCTAGCAAAAATGTTGTCCCGCTCCCCTCATCAGGTGTCGCCTCCGTCCACTTCTGCAAATATTCCTCCTCCGATTCCTCCCTTGAGTTCGGTGCCGGAGTTTGTTGGGGTTCGAGTCGTGGAACCGTCGACTCCAATACCTTCTCCTTCGGTTCCGTCGTCGGCTCTGATCCCATCCTTGGTTCCGTCCTTGGAGGGATCTGGGTGCCAGGACTCCCTCGTCGGCTCCGAGGGGGTGAGTGGCATTGGACCCTTGTCCGACCCCACTCTCCCTCTCGGAACTTCGGCGCAGGTGAGCTCGGCTCCTACATCGGCTTCAGAGCCGTCCCCCTCGGTGCAGAGAGGGATTCCGATTTCTTTGGAACCGGAGTCTTCTCTGCGTCCGGGCGGGGACGGCTTCAAGGTCATGAGGAGTGTACAGTCCCAATATCAACCCCATCGGCTCCTTCCCCTATGGTGCCTGCGTCTGCCTCTGTCCCTCCTCTTGACCTCAAGCGTGGGGAACCAGCACTCCAGGGCACCCCTTTGGGTGTTTCTTCCTCTTCCGAGGCCTCCCCTGATCACTCAGAGGAGCCACCTCGTAAGAGGAAGTGTAAGAGGAAGCACGCTGACTCCCCTGAGTCTGTCACATCAGATACTGACTTAGAGGATTCGGAAGGGTCCCCGAGATCCCCCTCTGAAGATGTCTCCTTTTCAGACATCCTTGAAATCCTTAAGCATAGGAGGAACTGGAATACCCTAGCCCCTTCCGAGGATGAGTCGGTATTTCTGGACGCGTTTGGTTCCCGACCCTCCACCTCCTGGGTGTCTCCGCCTTTCGACCCACTTATGTCTGTGGTGGCTCGGAAGGCGTGGTCAGCTCCAGACACAGTGGAACCTACCCCCAGGAGACCTGCTAAATTTATAACTGCACCTCAGGACAAACAGTTTTTATCTAAGGGCGTACCTGTTGATGCCATGGTGGTAGCAGCAGCTACAAAGAAGGAGTTGGCAGAAACTTCGTCATCTGTCCATCCTCCTAACAAGGAGTCTAGAACTATGGACAGATATGGGAAGCGAATGTTTACTTCAGCGACCTTCTCTATGAAGTTTCTGAATTATTTGTGCCATTTCACCCGCCTTCAGAGGAATCGCCTTAAAGAGCTTGGAGATACCCTCCAAGATCCATCAGCTGTGGGGGCTCAAGCTAAGGTGGCCTCCCAGCTGGCGACTTTGAATTCAGTTGTTAACTCCTCCATGAGGCTCATTTCTTATGCAGCCGATGGTAGAAAATAACTTTTTATACTTCAAAGGTGAAACATTTAGACAGACAAAGGGATGTAGGGATGGGGGCAGCTTGCACCCCCATTTATGCTAACTTGGGAGAGGATGGGAGAAATTGGCTGTTTTCAGAACAGACTTTTCAAAATATTTGAAGCTTTATTTAAGATTCCTGGATGATGTATTCATTTTATTGGATGGGCTAGAAAGTTTATTCCAAAATTTATAGAGTTTCTGAACACTACTACCTCCTCTTTGAAATTCATATTCATATGTGTGTATAAGAACATTATTCATAATCTGGATACTGCTATTGAATTAACAGAAGAATATTTCAAGTACGAAATGTACTGGAAACCCACCTTTAGTAATTCATATTTACCACTTAACAGTGCACACCATTTTCCACAGAAAAGGAGTTTAATAAAGGGTCAGTGTATACAAGCGGCAAGGATGACGTCTAAAAAAGACGATTTGGAAAAAGAGAACATATTTCCTGGATGTTTATGGATAGAGGATATCCAGTATATTTAGAGCAGGAAATTACAAGGAAGTTTATAATGAATGGGGCAGAAAATATAGACCCCCATTTGGTATAGGTTCTTTAAGTGAGAGCTCAACTTGCAGACAGAATGATGATGATAAAAATTTTGAAAAAGCTATGGTAGTAGAATTTAACTATGCATCCTAAAGGGTGAGAGAAATTAACAGGAATTGGAACCTGCTTAAGTACACCCCCAGAATTTTAGGGACGGTAGACTTTAACCCAAAATTTGTTTTTAAAATAGGACAAAATTTAAAAAACTGTGTGACAAAAGTACAAATTTGAACATAAAGGATGAGTAAGGAACCAAGAAATGTGGGGCATCAGTCAATATGTACATATTGTTAAGTGTGACAACACTACCCTTAGTTACATTTCAAAAACAAAAGTGAATTTTAAAAAAGGAAATTCTGAGAACATGGGTATTTTATATCTAGCAGTATGTAAGAAATGTACTAGTTTTTATGTGGGAAAAACTGAGAGGGTGTTGAAGTGAATGCACAAGCATTTATACAGTATAAAGAAGAGAAATGTAAACAACGCCGTATATAAACATACTTTGTTCTATGTATCCCACAATGAATTTAAATTTGGTATATTAGGCCAAGTAGATCTTAACTCTAGAGGAGTGGATTGGGAGAACAAGCTGGAGTATAGAGAACTCCTGGGGCAATTTATGTAGAATGCTTTCACCCCGCTGGGTTTAAATGATTGTGTCACTATTAAACTTGTGTTAAAACTTCGTACACCTAAATTATAAAATTCTTAAAATCTGTACAAAAATAACCTGATGTTTTTTTAAGTGTTTTGAAACTAATGTAGAATTGCTGTTATTTATTTGCGAACATTATCTTTAGGGATGTTTAGAATTGCCGCATTTTATGAGCAAATAAGTTTGTGTTTAAAACAGTTGTTGCCACTTTAAGAGAATACTTAATTGATTGAAATTTTAATTGGCAGTCATTTAGTGCAGTACTATTTAAGAAATAGTTGTGGTTGGATGAACTTATTCTGATGAAGTTCTAGGTATATGGGACAAAAGCGCTCATTATTACTGAAGTGTTCAAGAATTTTATTGTTGTCAGTCTGTTCTTCATGTTATTTGTATTGTTGAGCAGCTACAGACCATCTGGTCACCTGTCTTCAGTTTACTGTGTGTGTGTGTATATGTTTATGTATATGTGTGTATGTGTATATATATATATATATATATATATATATATGTGTGTGTGTGTGTGTGTGCATATGTCCTTATATTCTCATGTTGCAGTATTCATTACAGTAGGGAGGTTGCTGCCCCAGCACTGCCATCCAGCCAGTATACCAAAGTCTTTGCTCCAGGAGGGTACGTGTGACGTCCCTTGTCACAGTCATAAGCCGACATAGGGTATAAAAGTGACATCTGCATGTACCTTCTTCAGAATTTTTCTGCCACAGTGATGTCTGCACATACCTTCTTCTGAAATTTTCTGCCACAGTGAATGTCGGACTCCTGTTTGCCAGTTCTAAAAGCGAATCGCGTTTTTTTTCAGACGACCGGTTAAAGTTACCTCTCCAGACCAGACGACAGCTTCATCAACCGATGCAGGTAAGTTCCCTGTTGGTTTTTCTTTGCTTTTTGATTACTGTTAAGACGTACCTGTCAACTAGAAAGAGGAAGTGTGTTTGTAGGAGACAAATTCCTCACAATGACACGCACGAGAAGTGCGTATTTTGCTTAGGTGAGGCCCACAACCGCACGTCCTGGCCCATTTGCAAATCTTTCGTCCCCAAGACACTTTACAGCTGTCTGGCCACGTTAAAATTGTATTTATTAAATCAGAGATTACGACATCTTGCCCACGGAATGGAAGGGGTAGTAGGCCCGTCCGACGAGCCACTGAGGAAGAAGGCCAAGAAAATTAGGCCAGAATCCCATGCTGCGCCTCAGGCATCTGAGCAGATTCTTGAGACTGATGAAAGCCCAGGATCTTCTCAGACCTACATTTTCAAACCAGGCCCGAGAACCTCAATGGAAGCGGGGATGGTGGAAACTTCAGATACGTCTCCTGAAGCAAATCAGCCATCTGATCCTGATGACGGAGGGGAACCATGACTCATTTATTTGGAGGGCCCTGCTCAACACTTCCAAGAAAACAGACGTCGGCTCCGATTCTTTCTCCACCGGCTACCCCTTTGAAGAGAAAACAAAAAGTTAACCATCCTGAACCTCAACCGATTCCTGGCTGGGAAGTATTTCACAAAGTCTCTTTAAGGCATTTCAGGCCTTCCAGGCATAACAATTACCTCCTGGCCCCTCTCCTCGTCCACCTTTAGAGGTATCCGAGGAAGACTACTCCCCCCCCCCCCCAAGGATTTCGTTACCCCAGAGGAGGAGGACTACATTATTGCGGAGTCCCCAGGGGAAGAATTCACATTTGGAGAGAGAATCTCCCTCATGAGGGAGCATTTTAAGTGGCAGGCATCAGAGGTATCTGACACTAAGAAAAGGTACTTTGACCTTTTACAAATGGAGCAACCATCTCCTTCAGCTGTGCCCCATTGCTACCTGTTTTCCAGGATGCATTTTTAGCAGCTTCTCAGTCCCCAGACTCACAACCACCGGCCTCAAAACGCCCTGACCACTTCTGTAAGGTCCCCCAAGAAGCCCAGTTCCTCTTTAAAAATCCTCCAGCAGACCCAGCAGTTATTGCAGTCTCTGCTGACAAAACTTCAAGACAATTGCCTTCTGCTGCTCTATACCCTATGGATAAAGACAGCAAATTCATGGACATACCAGGGAAGAAAGTGTATACCTCCTCTACTCTGGCTATAAGAGCTCTCAGCTATCAAACAGATATGGCTAGGTAATTCATGAATACCATCACCAAAGCTTCTATCCTCCTCTCTGAGGCCCTTGACTCCCCCATTAGAGCCCAAATCAACACCCTGCTTTCCACAGCATCCCAAGTGACTAGGCACTCCATTAAGTGCAGTTATGATGCTGTGGAAGGCTCATCTAAATCTGCTGCATCAGGATCAGTTTTGAGGCAATATTCCTGGTTGAGGCTACAATCTCTCCCTATGGATGTACAAACAAAATTGCTTGACACACACCTAGACAATAAGGCCTTGTTTGGCCAAGCCTCAGCAGAGCTTCTCCAACCCCTTCAAGAAAAGGGAAAGGAACTACAAAGCCTTAAACATTTACTGGTATCCCCTATACCCAGATACCGCAGGAGCTACCCACAAAAAACCTTCTTTTGTTAGAAGACAGTCCTCGCACGCAGCTCCTCAGTCAAAGGGATGTAGACAACCAAGGAAAAGCTCTACTCCCAGATTTCCCACCAACTCTTTCACCACCCCCTTTTGGAGTTAGTCTGACCATTCCAGACCGCCTCCACTGTGACTTACCACCTTTAGACCCAAACACTACCTTATCCCTTCGCCTCACGCTCTCCCTACCCTCCTGGCAGATAATCACATCAGAACAGTGGGTCCTCTTCATCATTCAGAGGGTTTATTTCTTGACTTGGTGGATGTTACCACCCTTCCAGGGTATCCCTCACCCACCTGTAAACCAAACCCACCTTTTCCCACCCATCATTCAACAACTCCTAGCTCAGGGTACCATAGAACAGGTACCCTGCCCACAAAGAAACATAGGCTTCTACTCCAGAACGTTTTTTGTACCAAGGAAAGATGGCCCACGGATGCCAATCCTAGACTTATCTGTCCTAAACCTCTTCCTCAAGGTACCCAGCTTCAAAATGATTACCTTACCCCTGCTCTTACTACTCATACCAACACAGGTTTCCATGGTAGCCCTGAATTTGAAGGATGCCTACTTGCACATTCCTGTACATTCAGGTTACAGGAAATTCTTCCACTTTGCAATATGTTTTTGCCATTTTCAATTCTCTGCCTTGCCTTTGGACTCTCCTTGAGTGTTCACAAAGTGTTTAGCCTCCTTCAATGCTCACCGCAGGACTCCGAGTATACAGATATACCCATATCTAGATGACCTGCTCATCCTTCATCAAGACCACTAAGTTCTTCTACTCCACCCACAACAGGTAACTTCCACCCTGACTCAATTAGGGTTTACCATAAACCATGAAAAGTCTCACCCGACCCCCTCTCAAGACTTGTTTTTTTTGGAATGCAGGATCAGAACAGACAGAATGAAAGCCTTCACCCCAGGCCAAAGAATCCTAGACCTTTGTCTATACTTCAAAAAACTCCTCACCCACTCCTCAACAGCTCAGAAATTTCTGAGAATGTTAGGCCACATGGCATCCCTTATACCCATGTTACCTCTGGCAAGACTCCACGTGCGAAAAATCCATTGGATCCTAAAAAACGTATGGAGCCAACACCCCCAGCCCCTGGACTCACCCCTTCCTCTACTTCCATGTCTGAAAAGGGAACTCCAGTGGTGGGTTTCAGCACTTCACCTCAACCGAGGAACCCTCCTACTGGTTCTAGCCCCCCCCTACAACAAGTCTCCACAGACTCATCAGACTTGGGGAGGGGTGCATTGCTTATAAGAAACCAGAATCAATTCTCTGTGCAAGGCAAATGGTCCAACTTAAGACAAAAGGACCCTATCAACATGAAACAATGAGGGCATTATTGTTAGCCCTGCTAACATTCAAATCAGCTCTTCAGCCAGGAATCCTAAAAGTAATCACAAATATTGAACAAGAATATGTCCCACTGCCTAGGTGTAGCCAGAAAAACCACAAAGTAAAATGATAAACAAGCTACACCTCCACGACTGTAGCACTCGAAAACTTGAAAAAATAAGATATTTTAATCAAAATATTAAAACACTGCTAAAAAGATGTAGAGTCCCTTGAATTCCACAAACGATAAGCACTTTTGATAAATCTTCATCAGATCGCCGATATATTGGGACTGAGAATGTCTTTTAATGTTCAAAGTTTAAAGCTGTCTTTTCTCCTCCTTAAAAATGGACCAATCACAAGTGTTTAAAGTGGACACACCTTCTTAAACTGAGTTGTGGAATTCAAGGGACTTTACATCTTTTTAGCAGTGTTTTAATATGTTGATTAAAATATCTTATTTTTTCAAGTTTTCGAGTGCTACAGTTGTGGAGGTGTAGCTTGTTTATCATTTTACTAAAAGTAATCACAGACAATATGACTGCCCTGTGGTACGTAAACAAGCAAGGGGGAACAAAGTCCTAACCTCTCTGCAGCCTGGCCATCCAGATATGAATCTAGCATCATCACTCCAGATCCACCTGGTAGCAGTATATATTCCCTCAACAGAGAATGTTATGGCAGACAAACTCAGCAGAACCTCAGCTCCCTCTCACGAATGGATGCTTCAGAGAGAGGTATTCCTGGACCTTATCCACAGGGTGGGGTATTCCACAAGCAGATCTCTTTGTCTCCTCCCAGAACAGGCATATGCCCAGCTTCTGCACAAGGGACCCACATCCACAAGCGTGGAAAGTGGATGCATTCTCCTTTTTTTGGGAGGGAATGTACCTTTACGCCTTCCCACTGATTCAGAAAGTCCTCCTGAAAGTTTAGAGGGACAAACCCAAGTTCTGTTGGTGACCCCGTTTTGGCCAAAACAGCATTGGTTTCCCCTCCTCCACTTACTAGTCAAGGGCAATCATCACAGATTACCTCACCAAATAGACCTGCTCACACAGAACAGGGGATCCCTACTACACCCCCAGGTGAACAATCTGAAACTGACCTTATGGGTGATAGGGTTCTAATCCCCTACAGACACCTATATTCAGCGGACATACTCAGTGTTGTGCAGGAGGCTAGAAAACCTAGTACCGGGAGAAATTATGTATCAAAATGGAGCAGATTCTCCAAATGTTGTCAACGGAAAAACTAGGACCCTCTGACTACTTCTATACCTATGGTCCTTTTCTTATTTGTGTGAGCTGCTTCACTCAAAACTAACTTACTCTTTAGTCAAAGGCTGTTTATCTGCCAAATCTGCTTGTCTGCCCATATCATATCGCCTTCTCTGGCTTCCAGATTGGAAGTCCATCTTTTTCTGTTATGGTGGGAATTTGGTATTTGGAACACCGCCTAAAAAAGGCTCAATAGGGATGGCAAGAGCCTTGGCCAGTATCCGGCAGCTCAGGTGTAACAGATGCAGGCCTTCTCTGGCAAAGCATCAAGGTCTGTCAGTCATGTCTTCCCAGGCAGACCGATACTGGATCCCCTTAGAATGACAACAGAAACTTAGCCAGTTGTTGAAATTTTCTGCTTGTAGTGTGGTATCATTTTGGGTGATAGGATGCTGCTCAGGGCTGGGGTCATACCCGCCTGGGCTACATAATCTGAGAGCTCCTCCATGTCTCTTTTCATGTAGTCCCGGGAGGAACTTCCCAGGGCATTCACACCCACATGTGCAGTGATAGAGTCATATTTGTACCTGTTGTTGAGGGACCTGAGTACATGTGTAATGTGGCGGATCCTGGCACCTGACAGGCAGTTGACTATTATTTTCTCCTTATTCAGCCTAGTGAGTGGAACATCACCTATGACTCTTGTGTTGGGCATGCTGTTTTGCTTTAGGGGCTTTGGTTGAGGGGCACACTGTTTAGGAGAGTTATGTGTCACGTGATTAGTGTTGTGATGGTCGAGTGCTTTTTTGCCTTGGAGTTCTCTGCTGTTTTGGTAGATTTTTATTGAGAGCCTCTGCAAAGGTGGGTGTGTGGTTTGTGTTTTCATGTGTAGGCAGTGCTGGTGTGTGTTCTGGAGGGATACGTATTCCATGTGGTGTGGTGCAAGTGTTGAACTTCTCCTCTTGAGCAGCTGTTCCAATCTTGGCTGGAGAGTGCATGGCTTCCAATTTGGATATATAAGTTCATCTCTCGCAAGTCTGAGTGTTGGTAGGTAAGACGAGAGGGTTGTCACTGTACATGAGGTAGTTGCTACATTGCCTCAGGATGCCCAAGTTCTCCAGGTTAATAAGAGAAAGCACAGGGAACTGACCTTTAGACATGCCTGGAGGGGTGGACATTAATATTAAGTACTGCAGCTGTAGAACGTTTAGTGCTGGTGGCACTTTGTGTGCTACAATAATTGCTAGAAGAAGTCTGGTAAAGTGCTAGACTAATAAGGTAGTAAAAGTGCAGGAGAGGAGAGAACTTAGTAGATCTCAGGGAAAAAAAATTAAAGAGCAGATGTTGGCACCGCTCAGAAGCTTACAAACAGTCCTGGATACAGCAGATTTGCATCTGGACTAGACTAGTTACAGTAAAGGTTGGAAACAAGCGCAAACGTGGGCTTTTAAACCAGAAAGTTGAAAGAGATGGAAAACTGCCCAAGTGGCCAGTAAACTATAATTTCTGGGCCAGAAACCACTCCTTCCTGTGGTAGATAGGCTACCTAGTGCTTACCACTCCCACTAATAAGCTAGATAGAAATGTTTGGGGGGCTCAGAAGCTTACATACAGTCCTGGATACAGCAAATCTGTATCTGAACTAGACTAGTTACAGGAAAGGCTGAAAAAAGCACAATTGCGAGCTTTTAAACCCTAAAGTTGAAAGAAATGGAAAAACTGCCCAAACTGCCAATAAACTACAATTTCTGGGCCAGAAACCACTCCTCTTGTGGTAAATAGGCTACCTAGTGCTTATCACTCCCACTGACTAACAAGCTAGCAGTACGGTTGAATCCTTTTCAAATGGCCAAAGTGGGACGTTTTCGGGACACGCATCAGATTTTACAGGCCGACACATACCCACGGACAGTACAAAGGATAGAACTTGACGTTTTTTGCCTAAAGGAAAGCTTATTCTTGTAGCAGTTTAGTTGCTTATTCTGTTTCTTGTAACATTTAGATATTTTACATACAGAAATAACAATTTTATGCAACTGTTACTTGAAATATGGGACATAATTATTTCCTAAAATCTCAGGACATTTGCCATTTTAATAATTTTGGTCAGGACACAACTGCCCAAAAGGGACTGTCCCTAGCAAAGTGGTAACCCTAACTAGAAGGCTTCCCTCCAACACAGAAAGGCTTGGGGGGGCTCAGAAGCTTATAGACAGTCCTGGGTACAGCAAATCTGTATCTGGACTAAACTAGTTGCAGGAAAGCAAGAAAACAAGCTTACATTTTTTTATTTCATTTTAGTTGTTTTTTATTTTTTTTTTATTATTTTTTTAACAAAAAAGCAACTAAAACAGTACTAAAAACAATTCAAGTGCAGTGCAAGCTAGCATACTTGAGTGCTTAACAATATTAAAGCAAATAGAGTTTAAATAAATGCAGTTTATGCAAACTGTATTCTGAACTGCATGCAATTATTGTTTTATTCAACTCTGAACAGTTAAAAAGTGCCAAAATATATACTTATCAGCTGAGAAGCACACTCAGTCAGAACACAAGGAGATTCTAGCAAAGTTTTTTTTTTTTAGTAAAATGGAAAGGGAGAAAGGAGAAACAGAAGATAATTGATTAAGAACCTAAGTGGGTTGACCTTCTCAAATGTTCACTCTGTATTAGGTAGAATGAGCTAATGACACTAGATTGGGAGAAGTGTCCCAGATCAAATTTACAGTAGGTTCGGGCAGCTGCAAAGCCACCAAGTATAAGAACAAGACACCAATAAAGGGGGTGGGTGGGAAACTATTGTACAGCTAGTAGCTACAGTAGTTTAGGCAGAAAACACTACAGAAATATTTATCACAGCGGAAAAACAGCAGTGAGCCACTAAACAGATAAAGGAGCATGGAGACTCTAGAGAATGCTTTTAACTGCAAACAAATCAGTTATATGATGCACTCCTTGGCAGGAAATCAGAACAAACAAACAGATGTTTAACAAATGGAGAAAATTTTCAGTTAATACCTTAAACACATTGCTCTGTATTCTCTATCAGCAGAAGATGGCTGACAGAAATGCAGGAAACTCAACAAACAAAACAACCAGGCCTGGATAACAGCAGGTTTCTATCCAGACTATGCTACATGACAATGAAAAATACAGTTAAAACAGTACAAAACAGTACACAAATGCAGTGAAACTGTAAAAAAAAAGCGTTATAACAGTGTAAAATCTAGTAGATTAACTGTTTAGTGCAATTATAAATATTAAAAAGTGCAATTACAGTGAAATAAATATAAGAAATAACTTATTCTGGTTTTGGAGTCTTCGGGAATTTCCGCTTTGTCCCAGGGATGAATCACCACAATACAGCCTGTATATACATATGTGAATGTAAATTCAAAACCTAAAATGTCAAAGCAGAAGTAATCAAGCACAGAAGCTGAAATCATAATTAGCCAGACGAGTATATTAAACATTTTTTGCAGGGGGGCATGCCCCCGGTAACCCCCAATCAGACGGCTTTGCCCACCGTTCCAGAAGCTAATTTTTTTTACCAACTCTGTCACTGCATTAAAATGTGGAATGGACAAATTCTCCAGTCTCACCATATTGCATATTTGTGCTGAACAGAACCTGTTATATGCAATCAGATGAGTTTTGGTCACACATACTGGCTCTTTTTCTTTTTGACAAAATAAACTTTCCATCATGTGGATGTAGGTGAAGTGGTCAAATGGTACTATCATTGAACTCAAAAAGGTCAAATGATTGAAAATTACCAGCTTTGTCTGTTTGTGAGACTGTAAAACATGGGTATCAGGGAGTTTGCCCTTTCCCCGCTGTATACTGTCTTTGAGTTGCTATATATCATTTTCAGAGGTTGTTAGGGGCATTTTTATGATTGTGTGTTCTGTGTTTATAGGTTCATAGGTTGGTACTAGGCTTTTGGCCCTAGGGCCTATACAAGCCTAGCCAAAACAATTCCCTGGATATTTCTTCCCACAATGTTTATTTCCCTGGACCCCTGTCTAGCAGAGCGACTGACATGATCCCCGGGATGAATTTCCTATCTCCCATCCAATTGTCAAGGTTCCTTTTGAAGAGGGCCAAGGAGGCGCTCTGCTTGACATTTCCGGGCAGTTTGTTCCAGAGTATGGAGAGTCTCTGGGTCAGGGACCTATACCTCCAGCATGTTTTGTTCATTGTGATTCCAAATAAACGTTGCAGGCTCGAACTTAATCCACCAGGAAAATAATTTATTGAAGTGAAGTTAGCGCTTTGTTTTACTGCATTGAGTAAAACTTCTTCAGGCAAAAAAAGAGAAAAATCTTTGACCCTTAAATAAGTGACACAACCTCATGACTAAATTAATCCATTAGGCATTAAAGTGCACTCATCAAATAAATGTGGGTCCATGTCACTACATCAAATGAAAGCCAAAGTAAAAGTATATGCCTCACACATAATGCATAAAAATACATGTTGAAAATATGTATGAAAATACTTATAAAGTTCTATAATGTGTATAAAAACAAGAAATACTATTAAAAACTGTTAGTGAATGTGGTTGAACGCATACATTCAGAATAAGTGGACGAAAAAGTAAAAAATCTCCAAGGAAGCAACCTTTAAAATTAAAACATTAAAAAGTGTGTTGAAAAGTATGTATATATGTATGTTCCGTGATGTCCAGGAATCTACATGTGGCTCTGAGGGATTGGGATTTCTTTAAGTGGAGCATGTCCAACAGCTCAGGGTTTGACATGGCCTTGTATGTTAAGCAGAGATCACCTCTTAGTAGACGATATGCCACAGAATATAGCTGGAGTTTTTTTAGACGAAAAGCATAGGGCATCTGCTTTAGGCCTGTGATTCATTTAGTGAGGTATTTCTGTGGGCTTTCCAGCTGTTGCAGATGTCTTGTCAGGTACATACCAAACGGGGTGTTGTACTCTATAATGGGTTTAATGAGGGATGAGTACAGAGGGACAATGACCTCCTTTTTTCTGGATGAAAAGGCATTAGTGATTAGGTGTGCCACATAGTAGGATTTCCTGACTGTTGTGGCTATGTGGTTATCGAAGATGAGACCACTGTCCACCTGTGTCCCTAAGTCTCTCATCACACTTTCGGTGTTTAGTGTACTGCCACCTATGTGGTAATTCATGGGTACATAGTTTTTCCCAAAGGGGATAACTATACATTTCTTGGCATTAAGCTTGAGCCCATGGTTCTGGCACCAACAATCTGTTTCTGTAAGGCCCTTTTGTAGAATATCCACATAATTTGGCGATTCAGTAATGGCTCCCAGTTTGCAGTCATATGCGAACTTTGTTTGACAGAGTCCCTTAGTGTTGGCCTGTACTTCAGAGAAGTAGATGCCAAACAAGAGCAGTCCCAGGACTGAACCCTGAGGTACTCCAACTGTCACTTGTCTGGAGCTGGATTTGGAGTCAGCTACTTTTACAGTCTGGGTTCTGTCAGTAAGCCAGTTGGCAACCCATCGAGTGATGTAGGGATTTATGCCCAGCTTAGTAAGTTTATCTATGATTCCAGAGTAGGGGTTGGCGTTGAAGGCCTTGGCGAAGTCCAGATAGGCTGTGTGGACTGCCTTACCCTCGTCCACAGCTCTGGAGACCGATTTGAAGAAGTAAATTGGGTTCAGTTGACAAGATTGGCCCTTCATGAATCCAAACTGGGTGGGGTTCAGTGTTTGAGGGTTGCCAATGTCTTTGTTTATAACTTCCGTTTGACTGCCTTTTAGACGTTATACACTCAGTGAGGCTCTCCTGGTTTACAATTGCAAATAAATGAATCCCCATAGGATCATAGGAGATTCCTAGGCTATCAACTCGGAGGTCATTTTACGTCTAGCCATTTCATCCCAATGTAATACCATAGAAATGCTAGTCAGTATCTTGGATTGTATTTAGTGATGTCTGCCCATGTCCTGGAGGGTTACGGGCTTTATCCCTGATAAGAATTAGGCACCCCATCCTCTCGTCCAGGTACCCCTTGAATGGTGTCATAGAGGTGCTCTGTTTCACATGAATTGGTAGGCTGTTCCAAAGACGCAGCAATTACTGGGAGATAAATCTTTCCTAACATACACTTGGATTGTCAATAAATCGATTTGCTACATCCTTGTCTTTCTTTCTTTCTTTTTGCTGAGATAAATCTGTCCTGCCAGCATGTCCTATTTAAGTTGCAGGGAATATTTAGGTTCCTGGAATGGGTAGCCTTGCTACCGTTTGATTTACAGGTATTCAGCAAGTTCATTAGGTTTGGGTCTTGGATTGCTCTGTTGGCCAGTCTATGTAATACATACCATAGTGACAGGGACTTTAGTCGGTCTGTGTAAGGCACATGCTGGAGCCCCTTGGTCGTCTTTGTTTGAAACCTCTGAGGTCTCTCTTATTGCTGCAGGTGGTTAGTATGGTATATGCCAAATGGGACATTATACTCAGTTATGGGCCAGATAAGTGCCGAGTGTACGGGGGGGGGGTATAACTTATTTTGCTCTTGAGGCAATGCGTTTACTAATCAAGTCAGCTGTGTAGAAAACTTTTCTTACTACAGCAGATGCATGGTGGTCAATTTTAAGGTTACATTCAACTTGTGATCTCAGGTCCCTTAACCACTTCATGGGTACTTGGGTTATTGTTGTTGATTTGATAGTGTGAGGGGACTTTGTGCTGAAGGGAATGATGATGCATCAGCCCTTCACAAAGCCAAATTGGGTGTGATCCAGGATTTGGAGGTCACCTATGTCTTTATTTATGAGGTCCATGATGTTATGTTCCATGGCTGTGCAGATGAGGATGCTCCAGCTTTTATGGGTCTGTAATTCCCCGGGTCTGTTGCTAGGCCACTTTTGTGGAGGGGAATAACTGTTGCTATTCTCCATTCCACAGGAACAAAGCCTGTGGTTAAGCTATGATTGAAAAGGGTACTTAGTGGTGATACTAGTTCATGTTTTAGTCTGTTTAGAAAACAGCCTGGGATGTTGTCTGGTCCATTAGAGGTTGTGTTTTTTTGACTTGGACAAGGATTTGAGGACCTGCTCTTCAGATGTATAGGGTGGGGGGAAGGTTAGGGGAAAGTTTGTTGTAAGTTAGGAGTGCATAAGGAAGTGAAATTTTCACCAAGCTTATCTGCTACCAGATTTGCTAGCTCTGTGGGGTCAGTGTGTGTGATAACGTTGGCCAGTAGTTCTGCACATGCTTGGGTCCTACCCTTTAGGTTACATACATAGCTCTAAAAGGTCTTATGGTTCTCCTTCGCTCTATTTTATGTGTTTCCCTGAAAGGAGCTTTTGGAGAATATGACAAGTTGTCTTATTTGCCTGTTGAGGCTGAGGAGGTTGGTTTTCCATTGCTGGGTGCTTGTCTTTATTTTGTTCAGCAGCAACTTTTTGCATTTATTGGAAAGTTTGTTAATGCTGGATGTCCACCATGGCAGCTTATTTATACTTGGGGCTCTGTCTTTGTTTCTTTCTGGTGGTTTATACACTTATGCAAGTGAGTGTACAAGGCTTTAGTGTAAGCTTCAAAGTAGTTACCATTTCCAGCTTGGAGTGGGGCTTAGATTACGTTTATACCTTCACCTATGAGGGTATAGTTTGCCTTGGTGAAGTTTTTTAGTCTGATTTCACCCTCTTTGAGTTCTTTGGTTAGTGCCAGCTAGAAGAAGACTGATTTGTGGTCAGTTTTAACTAATGAGGGTTCGACAATTGCGGCAGTGCATCTGTTTGACATGTTGGTGAGGACCAGATCCAGAATGCTTGTTCCTCTTGTCAGGGTATGGACAATTTTTTCCAAGGCATTTGTATTAAGAAAGTCAAGGACCTTTTGCACTAGTGAGTTAGGGCTAGTGTAGTTTCCCATTTGATGGTGGAATAACTGAAATCCCCCATAACCAGTGTGTTCGGTAACATTTGGAATGTCTCCAGTTTTGTCAAGTAGGCTTCATGGGCATTGTGACCCAGAGAGCAGGATCTATAAGTGGCTAAGACTTGAATGGGGGGTCTTAGCCACTGTAATCTGGACCTGGAATGACTCCATGGAGTTTCCAATCTAACAAGACATTAGGTGTATTTATCTTTAATATAGATTGAAACACCGCCTCCTTTGGTTTTCACCCGTTCATTTTGTGGTCTAAAGGTGTGGAAGGCATTGTAGCCTTGCATGGACAGGATACTCTCTGACGCCTTGAACCAGATTTCTGTGACTGCACAGACATCTGGATCTTCTAGTGATAGAAGTGCTTCCAGGGAGTGAAGTTTTTGGTTTAAGCTCCTAGCATTTAGCAGCATGACCCTGATTTTTGCTATTTGGTTAATTTCACATCAATAATATTGTTTTTGAGACCTTGCCTAAAAATGGCACTATGGGGGAGGCAAGAGCCTTTGCCAGCAGCTGAAAACTTAGAGACACCATGGGCAAACCATCTTTGGCAAAGCAGTGAGGTTTGTCGACCATGGCTTCCCAGGCAAACAGGGACTATATCCACTTTGAGTGATGCCAAAAACTGAGCCAATTATTGAAATCAATCTTTTTTTTGTTTATGCTGTGTCATCATTTTAGGTGAGGGTAGTATGCCGCTCAAAGCTAGGGACATGCGTGACTGGGGCACATTCTCGGAGAGTTCAACCATGTCTCTCTTCGCATAGGTACATCTTAGGTCATTTACACCGAGAACTATGACAGTCTTAACAATACTTGTTACTGAGAGACCTGAGTGCATGCGTGAACTGACGAATCCTGGCACCAGGCAGGAAGTTGACAGTGACTTTCTCCTTGTCCAGCCTGGTTAGTGGGACATCTGTGCGTCTCACTGTTGGGTCTCCATTGACAAGAAAATTAGTTTTTTTTTGAGTGTTACACCTTACTGGTTTGGTGGGTGAGACACTGGTGTTGCTATGTATCATGGGTGCTGTGTGGACTGTGTTGGTTGTAGCAGTGTTGTGTTTTGAAGGTCTCTGGTGTTTCAGTAAGTTTTTCGAGAGAACCTCCACATATATGAAGTTACGTGTTTGTTGCATACTGTATGTATGAGTAGTGGCACTGTGAGCATATGTAGTGGTGGGTGAGTTGACAACCTTCTCCGTGTTGCTGTTTTGAGTGTGCGAGAGCATGATTCCTAGATTCTTGGTGTAAATATATCTCTTGCACTGTGTAGTAGAGTGTGTTATTAGTGGATGGTTGTCTGTGTACATGAGGCAATTGCTACGCTGCTTCAAGAGACCCAAGTCAACACGTTTGACAGGAGAAACAAGGGTAGTCCAACTGTCCATAATGCTAGGTTGAAGACTGTTGTCAGTAGGGGGTGGCTATTCAGAATCAATCATAGAGGAGCTCAGTGGATGGTTATTTCTGCCTGGGTTTTAGGGAAATTTTGTTAAATTTAAATGTCTGGTTTTGGCGCATAACAGTGCTGTGCAACATACAAACAAGCAGAAACCTGTTCAAATGCAGGGCCTAAATACTGTTAGAGAAGTGCCGGTCAGTCAGCTCCTGTGTTTTCAGTTACCGAAGTCATCTAAAAGCTAAGTACCCCGTTGGGGAACATTTTTTCTTGCCTCAGCCGATGTCAGAAAAAATTGAAAAAGTTAATAATTGTTTGTCTTGTGGTAAACAAATACCTCATAAGGACTTCCATTCTTACTGCCTCCCTTGCCTGGGCCCAGACCACGACGTCTCGGCCTGTGCTTGCTTTAATAAGCGCACACTCAGGCGCCGGGCAGAATTTGCAGAAGACTTTTTGGCGAATCTTACGCTTATATCATGCCGTCGGAACAACCGACAGCACAAACCACCAAAAAACGCAAGGACCGGGACCGACATCCTCGGCCCGCGTCGTCCACCGATACCACGCCTAAGCCCTCCGCGAGTGCATCGGTCCCTTCGGAAATGGTAATTCAACCGCTCCAGGCCGACGACACCGCTTTAACGCATTCTTCGGTCCCGGAGATTTCACCGGTGCCGGTTGTTGATTTTCCTCCAGAAACCAAAGCTCTAGATCTACCCGACACCATTCCTGTGGACAAAGTTACCCCTGCACGTGGGGCAGCTAGGCCTCCGGTATCCATGTCCATCAAGGCCTTTGCTAAGGCTGCCAGCCAGGCCAAGGCCCATCCTAAAGCTACTTCTCAGGGCCCTTCTTCTGATAGACAGATCATGACTCTAGCTGCAGATCTAATCTCTCTTATCAGGGGTTCTCAGCCGCACCCAGACAGAGGTTCTCAGCCGCCTGCAGATAAAAGGCCTAGAACTGAGCAGGCTGACACCCTCTCTTCAGATGAAGCCTCTGGGGATTCAGAGCACTCAGATACCCAAGAAGAATCCTTCCAGGCCTATGAGGCCTCTGATGCTGAGAAATCAATTCCCTCTGCCTCTCCTCCAGAGGATATTTCTTTTGGTGAAGTTTTCCACTCCATGAGAGAACATTTTCAGTGGCAGGGTCAGGAATTTTCTGATTCCAGGAAAAGCCTACGTACCTTCCTTAAGTTACCCCAGCACAGACCTTTAGCTATCCCTCCAGTGTTGGATGTCCTGGATGATGTATACTCAGACTCCAGTGCTTCCCATGATTCTCTCCCTCCTGCTCCTGTCAAGCCAGACAGATATTACAGGGTCCCTGAAACTCATAAGCATCTCTTTAAGGCCCACTCTGTGGATCTAGAAACTATTTCACAGGGCCCCAAAGGAGTGGCTTCTTCCTCGGCCAAAAACCCTCTGCCCGCTGACAGGAAGCTAGGTCCCTGGAGAGATGGGGCAAAAAAGTTTATACCTCTTCCACCCTTGCCATGAGGTCACTTAACTGCCTGTTTCATATGTTTCAGTACCAGGATTACTTAATGGATGATTTTCAGAAAAAGTTAGCCTCTCCTGAGCCTATAGATATAAAGGCATTGCAGGATTTGGTTCATAATACTCAGCAGGTTAGCAATCATTTTCTTCAATGTGGTTATGATGCATTGGAAGCTTCATGTAGGGCAGCTATGACAGGGGCCGTTATACATAGACATGCTTGGTTGAAAGAACAGCCACTGCCAGACCATGTTAAAGTAAAGCTCCTGGATGCACCTCTGGAAAAACAGAAGCTTTTTGGTGCTAATGCACAGGATATGTTGAAGTCTGTTGAGGAAAAGGCAAAATCAGTACAGACAGTCAAGGATTTCACCCAGATTCAGCAGGAATTGGCCTTCAAAGAATTGGTCCTTTCCAGACTCTGACAAGTTTCAAAGGGGAAAAACAGGCGTGCTCGAGGTAGAGGGCAATACCGAGGCTCCTACAGGGGCCGCCAGTGGCAACCACCAAATCAGAGAAGTGGCGCAGGTAGTTCACCTGCACCACAGGGGCAATCACAATGACTTGACTTTCACTCCGTCTACCAAGGCTCAAAGAGAAGCACCTCTAGGCGGAAAATTATCCTTATTTTCAAAGAACTGGCACATTTTAACCAAGGACAAATGCATTCTGTACATAATAGACAAAGGTTACAGGTTCCACTTCCATACCTTACCAACGGGACAAGGCATGCCACACCTGCCACAAAATCAAAGGGCAGAGGCACTCATAGAAGTTTCAAAGCTGTTACAAATAAAAGCAATAGAAAAGGTTCCTCCTCAGGAACAAGGCCAGGGATTCTATTCAAGATTGTTCCTTGTTCCAAGAAAAGAAAAACAATGGAGGCCTATACTGGACTTGTCCGTTCTAAACACTTTTCTCATTGTGCCAAAATTCAAAATGCTGACGTTGCAGCAACTCCTTCCCATGCTGGGCAAGGGGTCTTGGCTGGTTACTCTGGACCTCAAGGAGGCATACCTGCATGTCCCAATCAGACACAGTTGCAGAAGATACCTCAGATTTCTTGCAGGTACAGAGCATTATCAATTCTCAGCATTGCCGTTTCGCTTATCTACTGCGCCCAGAGTATTCACGAAATGCCTGGCATCAGTAGTTGCACCTTGCACACTCAAGAGGATTCAAATATACCCTTACCTGGACGACTGCCTCATACAAGCAGACAGCAAACAAACCTTGATAAAAAACTTGGATTATGTCATTCAGTTGCTACAGGCTTTGGGATACACAGTCAACATTCAAAAATCAAGACTATTGCCATCCCAAAAGATTATTTTTCTAGGAGCAAAACTGGACACACAATCACAAATGGCTTTCCTCACAGAGGAGAAACAAAAGCATTTACCAGATTACTTCAAAAGCCTAGCAAAGCTTACCCAGCTGACCGCAAGGAAGACCCTGCAGGCCCTGGGATTCATGGCATCTTGCATTCTTCTGATCCCTCTGGCAAAGACTACACATGAGAAAGCAACAATGGTACCTAAAAAGCTTGTGGTCTCAACACAGCCACAACCTAGAAGACGTAATACCACTCATTCCATGCCTGCAAAGGGAATTTATGTGGTGGGCTCAAGCAAGTCATTTAAACGAAGGCATGCCTTTCAGCAAAGCTCAAGCAAGTCAAATCATTACAACAGATGCCTCAGACCATGGATGGGGGGCACACATGGAGGGCAGATGCATTCAAGGACAATGGACTCCCATGGAAATGCATCTGCACATAAATCAAAAAGATGTTGGCAGTGATACATGCAATAGAAGCCTTTGGAAAATCTCTTCAACAAGGTCATCTGCTAATAAGGACAGACAACACCACTGTCATGTGGTATATAAACAAACAAGGGGGCACTCACTCGTATCCCCTCTGCAGATTAACAATGACTGTTTGGGAAAAGTCCCTGAAACTGAACATCCACTTGCAATCCCAGTTTGTTCCGGGCAAGGACAATGTTCTGGCAGACAGGTTGAGCAGAAATTTCTTGGATCCACATGAATGGATGCTGCATCCACACATTTTCTCACAAATAACAACTGCATGGGAAAGACCGGACATAGATCTCTTTGCTTCTCATCTCAATCATCACCTGGAAAGGTTCTGCTCAAGGACACACCATCCTCTAGCCTGGAGAACGGATGCTCTTTCCTTCAGCTGGAATACCCTAACAATTTATGCATTTCCTCCTCTACCATTACTGACCAAGGTGTTACTGAAGATCAAAGCAGAACAACCAAAAGGAATCTTGATAGCTCCAGACTGGCCAAGGCAGCACTGGTATCCTTTGCTACTGAGCATAACTCACACCAAACCGTGGCCCTTGCCTCAATGGCCTCTGCTCCTAACTCAGCACAATTACAGGACTGTTCATCAAAACCTGCAAACATTGCAGCTGACAGCTTGGAGGGTTCCATGACTTTGACCCAAGTCTCCCTTCAAAAGTTCAGGAAATCTTGCTGGAAGCGCAGACCTTCCACCAGAAAAACCTATTCGGCCAAGTGGAAGAGATTCATCATCTGGAATGCCAACAAGGGCCAGGATGCATCAGTGATGAGCATACCTCAGATATTAGAATACTTGGCAGAAATGTTTCATAGTGGCCTCTCATATTCTTCCATTAAAATTCACGCTTCAGCAGTCTCAGCAAATTACAACTGTGACCCACCTGTGTTTTCGCATCCCTTGCTAAGACAGCTTCTAAGAGGGATAAAGAATATCAAACCTCCCAGAAAACCACCACTTTCTGCATGGGACCTCAATTATGTCTTGGAAAAATTAACTCTTCCTCCTTTTGAACCAGCAGCATCTTCAGAAATGCAATTTCTCTCCTGGAAAACGGTATTCCTGTTGGCAGTTACCTCAGCAAGAAGAGTCTCGGAGATACATGCCCTCATGGCAGTACCTCCCTTTCTCATTTTTCATCAGGACAGAGTTTCTCTAAGGACCAATCCTTCATTCATGCCAAAAGTGATATCCAGGGTGTCTCTAAATCAAGCAATCCACCTGCCTACTTTCTTTCCCAATCCTCAAAATAAAGGGGAAAAGCTGCTGCATACTTTGGACATACACAGACAATTACGCTACTACTTGGACAGAACAAAGACGACCAGGAAGTCTGACCAACTATTTGTAGCCTATGCTGCTGGAGTGCAAGGAAAAGCAGTCTCCAAACAAACAATTTCAAAATGGATTGGACACTGCATCAGATTCTGTTACTTTTTCCATGGAAAAGGTGTGCCAGCCAATATTAGGCCACACTCCACCAGAGCTATAGCCACATCCACAGCCTTTCTAAGAGGAGTGGCTACAAAGGACATTCTAGAGGCTGCTACATGGAGCTCCGTGCATACATTTACCAAACACTACAACCTGCCATTATACTCCAGATCCCGAGCAGGCTTTGCTTCGGCAGTCCTGCAGGGCCTTTTAGCTACACCATCCCTTTCTTAGATCCTATCACCCTCAGCTTGGCTATGGTATTCAACCCATATGTCAGGACTGCAGTTGCATTCTTGAAGGACATAGTACAGTTTTGTACCTACCATAAATGTAGATGTCCGATAGATATGCAATTGCAGTCAGGTTTACCCTCCCTCCTACCCCTCTGCTTTTTTCCTTGGGTCCATTCCCCCCTTTCCTATATTAGCTGGGGATATCTGTTATGGTGTATCTGTTTATTACTGTTGTGCATGTCTGGAATTTTTGCTTATCCATTCACAAAATTTAGCCTTCCTTGGAGGGCACCTGGCATCTGGGGCAAGAAACACTGAAGAAGATGGCATCGGCGGATGCCTTTATACCCCAGCCGCTCTGACGTCGGGGAGGAGGCGACATCAGCCGACGCCGGACCCAGACTTTGGAATCCGGCCGACCGAAGGGCTGCCTGAGGCAGGAAAACCCATATGTCAGGACTGCAGTTGCATATCTATCGGACATCTACATTTATGGTAGGTACAAAACTGTACTTTATTTATGTACGATTTAAACTGCACTTTAACATTTGGTGCCGTGCTTGGATTCTGAACTTGATCTTGCTGTGGAACACTGGGGAATGAATTATAAAGGGCCCAGCACAGAAAGTTCTTCTGTGAATTCCACACTGTTTTGTATGGAATGGTCAGAGCTCGGACCCTTAACTATTCAGGATGTGCAAATATACAGGCTAAAGATGGTAAAATGGCTTTGGGAAAAAATGTTTTTCTTTCTTTCTTTCCTCTTTTTAAAAAAAAAACAAAAAACTGCAGTTTAAAGTAATAGTGGCAAAATTTTATGTTATTCAGATCATTTTCCAAGGTTTTAGAGGAGGAGACTTGATTAACAAGACATTAGAGAGTGAAACTAAATGGATTATTAGATGGAGGTCTGATATGTTTCCTGGCCTTAATGATAAGGTGCAGATCAAACCTTTCCTGAAAAGCAGAAGATTACACAGAGCGAAATACTAGACAGTTTTTAATAGGAGGTAATATAAGCTGTTTTTTAATAATCAATATTTATAGATTTTAAATGTTTTAGGTCTGTTCTACTCATATGTTTTATAGGAACAGTGTATTAAATATAGTAGTTTGTTTACACATGTTGTATGTAATGTTGATGTGAACGCTTCAGACAGTTGCCTGATACACACGTTATTATGTTTTTTAACTAGCCAGGCTAGGGGTTTTTTAATGTGACATGATACAATAGGATACTGTTAATATGTAACATCTAGCACCTCACTATTATTTTTGTAGGTATCTAGTTAGGTTATACATATTATTTTACATGTGTGGTTAGTAGGTTATATTTTGTACATGTTATGGAAATATCCACACCTCTAGGGAGATTGAACAGTACAGGGTATGTCTCTTAGTTATTGAGACGTACCCCATCACTTGTCAGTCAGACTCCCTTCCGACATGTGCATATGACTGTTTTCACTGTAATTGTGAAATATGGAATTTTTTATATGCATTTTCCTTCTGATTTATGTTTATATTTCTGTTTGTAAGTAGCAGTAGCTAGTCTCAGTACACTTGTGTGGAAGTTGCTGTTCTTCTATTTGTACTTATCCTGGTTTTCAAGTTGCTGACAGACATCGTGGATTGTGTTTACGAGTCAGTATTATACACGATATATTGCTTTAAGAATTCAAATAGTGTTGCAATTTCTAACCAATGAAGAACCATATAATGCTTTATAAAGAATTTTAAATGTTTTGTACTTGTTTTAAGAGTCTGAAGAAGCCTTATGGCGAAAGCGCTCACTCTGTTTTGGAATAAATGATTTTTTTGAACCTGCAGATGTGCACATAGTGTTCTACTTATTGGAATATTTTCAGCGTTTTATTGCCGTCAGGGGACTACGCTAATTGTGATTAGTTACAATAGTGGCAATGTGTTTATTGAGTTGTTAAACGACTGCTTTTAAGTATAATACCATGTACTGTTTTGTTAAATGACTGACTGCTTTTAAGTATATCGTATGTCCTGTTTTGTTCAATGACTAACCTTGCTTTTAAGTACTGTTTTGTTGAATGCCTGACTTTGCTTTTTAACTATATTATGTTTCTGTTTGTTGAATGACCGAGTTACTTGTTCTGTATGTGGTATCTGCTGCCTTGTAGGTTATAATAGGCTGATCCCACAGCAACTAAGGACAAATTGTTATTGTATATGTGTATGTATTTATATATAAAAAAAGGAGAGACAATTTAACACAAGGAGGCACCTTGTGTCGAGGGCGGTACCCTCAGGAAAAAAAAGGTAAGAGGTATGGCTGTTAGCTTTCTGCTGCTTTCATGTACGACTGATCTCTGTGTTGTTGTGTGATGTTATAGCTAAAGAGAGAGAGAAAGAGAAAAGTTAAAAGTAGAGTTAATTCAGATTTATGTGCCTACAGCATGTTGAAACGGGTGTCTGTTGTCAAATCAAGTCCATGTGTGACTGTGAAAGTACCCTCACAGGGTCCGAAAGAGAGGTCAGTTCTGGACACAATTATCCCAGCTGCAATGCTGGAACTATAACTTTTGAGCTCGTGATGCAATGACAGCAAGCGGGTGCTATGAAAAAAGGCTGATCAAAACCTCTCCTCAATCCTACCCTTCCCTCAATGGTGTGTGGATTGGTATAGTTATTTTTCTTTCCTCTAAACCGTCAGAATCCAGAATCTGTAAGTTAGGTAATCAAGCAAGACTGCATCCCTGAAAAGGGAACACCTGCATATTTTATGTATCATAGTTAAAATAAAGGAAGTTGTATTTGCATGACTGATTTCAGCTTACTAAGAATTGTTCTGGTGGAGTATTTCCATTAAATGAAAATTGTGATAGAAATAAATTCATGAACTGGAAAGGTATTAAGTAAGTGGGTAACAAATGTCAGTATTTTATTCTTGGTATACCAAAGCTCTTCAAAGGGAAAAAGTCAGGATTAAGGGGGTTACAGGGTGCTAATAAACAACTGTTGGCAACAGGTAAAAGATGTCAAAAAAGCAGTACAGACCAGTAAAAAGGGATCCCTTTTATCCTGTTTTGACAGGATTGGGGAAAAAAAAAACTAAGAATGGCCAAAAAGCAGAGACGTTTCAAGTGGATGATAATCCTCCAGTAGTTACTGCACCCCATCCCATATCTACTAGTATGGGTGGCCCCTGTACAAGATTCTGCTGTTTTTCAGACCTCTGCATTTTTGAACACGAGGTCAGCATGTTACTGTTACATCAGAACTTAGTTCTCCTGTTCAACTCTTATCTTTAGAGCAAGCATCTGCAGTTAAAAAGGTTTTTCTTTCTTCTTCCTATCATTCTCAACAAGCTTTTACCTTTCCAACAGAAGCACTGGTCTTTGACATTCCTGTGGCTCATCACAAGCACTCACATGATAGGAAAGGACAAAAGGCTGTTTTTTTTTGGCACCTTAAAAAAAAGGGGGGGGGGCTAATGCTGATTTGCATACTGTGTCTAAATGTTTTCTAACTGGAAAAAAAACATCCATGAAGGTGTAAGGTGAAATTTAAAAAACATTACAAGCCTGCTTTGACAGATTTAAACCAGATGCTTCGGGAAGTTGCTTCAAATGAAATAAGGACACAGTTACTTAAAAAGGCTAAAATAACAAATTTCACTCCCACAGAAAATGCACTAATAAATAAAAGGATAGTATTGTTGGATTACAAAAGTGTGTCAGGCATGTAGGCAAAATAAAGGTAATGCCCCTGCAGATTATTTGAGTCATCTTAAAGCAGTATTTGCTAAACATTCAAAAATATCAGACCCACATGAACAAGCTAAACCAGCTGTTGCAGCTGCCTTTGTGCAGGGTTTGCAAACCCTGTACAAAATCAAATGAAGCAAGTGCTTAAAGACTGACAAGAAAAAGGTTTAAAGTCCTTATTAAGTGCTGCGTGCATTGTCGCCTCACAGTAAGACGTCCTGTTCGATTCTCAGCTAGAGCATCTTCTGTGTGGAGACATGCGTGAATGGGTGTACCTTCATTGAAGATTGTGCGTCAGGGCCGGCAACTCGGCACGTAAAAATCTACTGCTAATCATTAGCGGATCGGAGTTCCACTGTGGCGGCCCCTAACCGGGAAAAGCCGAAAGACACAACATTAAGTGCTGCAAATCACCATACTGACTATGGCAGGGTAAAAAACAAAAATAAATCTTGACCCTTTGCCTCCACTGAATCAGAAAGGACCCTATGTTAAAGTAGAAATAAATGCAAAGCCAATTCTATTCTTGGTGGAACTGAAAACACTAGGTCTGTATTAAAAGTTACTTCAGACAGTTAAATACCAGTATAGGAAGAAAGTAAAGCCAGGTGGTGTGATGCTACTGTTACATATCCTCTTTTAAAACCTATACCCATTTCTTTAGGTGTGATTGACAAGAAAGGCATTCTTTTCTTTGAGTACAACTGCGCCAGTGAATCTTCTGTGTAAGCTGGGTGGTACCGTTTGCTATACACCAGAGAGGGTGTATCTAGATATTCCAGCAGAATCAGTGGGGAAAGTGTTACAATTCTTAGCAAAAGCTGGGAGGAGCCTTTTGAACGCGTACTGATAACTGCTGCAGCAGGTACCTGCTAATTTATGGGTTAAACATACTAATAAAGTAGGTATATTAAAATCTGCAAAACCTGTAAAAATAAAATTGAATCTATCAAAACTCCTCCCTAAAATAATGTGGAATTCACTGAAATCAGAAGCACAAAAGGAAATCAAACCTGTAATGCAGTCTTTGATACACCTTGAAATAAATAGTGCCAGCTAAAAGTCTTTGTAATACTCCTATTCTCCCTATAAAAATAAAAAAATATTATAAATTACTTATAGGTTTGAGCCAGATCTAAGGTCTCTAAACAATGCAGTATTACCAACTTTTTCTGTGGTTCCAAAACCAGAAACTATGTTTGTTTTGTCTTTTCGGCTTTATCCGGTTAGGTGTTGCCACAGCTGAACTACTGTCCGCTAATGATTGGCAGTCAATTTTTTTATGGTGCCGAGCTGACAGCCCGACACCCAACCTTCAGCAAAGGCGCACCATTCACGCATGTCTTTCGTAGGCCACTCAACCGCAGGGAGGACATGTAGACTTCACACAGAAGGCACTCCAGCCGAGAATCGAATAGGAGAACATCTTGCTGTGAGGCAACAACGCTACCGCTGTACCACAGCGGCTCAGTTGATAACCATCTACAGTAAAATATTTTTCTGTAACACCTCTCTGTTCAGCATTTTTTCTCTACCTATCCATTCTGAAAAGTCAGTTTCTGTTTACCTTGACTTATAAGGGATAGTAGTATACATGGACACGGTTGCCATAAGGATGCACTGTATCTTTCATTTTTTTTTTCTTTCTTCAAATTCTAAAAAATACATATTTAAAGCATGTGACATTTCCAGGTGGGTCTGTGTTGGTGTAATATGTAAATAATTTTCTAATAGCATCTGATTCTGTTCAGCAGTGTTAGCAGAATACCCTGCATCTTTTAACTGTCCTTGCAGAAAAAAGACACAAAATGTCAACAGAAAAAAATTACAGCTATGGTTACCTCAGGTATGTTATCTTGGTCATTTAATATCTCAGAGTAGGATCTTACAGTAGCAATCCCTCACTCTGAATCATCTTTATTACTTAAAATAAAATTCAGCCCTTCTTGACTGCACGTCTAACTAAATATAAATGTGCACTTTTTCTTTTCCTGATCCATCTGTTTCTCTAATACGCTGTTCTGTTCTAAATCCTGCAACTGTGTTATCTATTGCTGAGAATGGTAAAGAGCATGATTGTGTGTGTGTGTGTGTGTGTGTGTGTGTGTGTGTGTGTGTGTGTGTGAGAGAGAGAGAGAGAGAGATTAATTATCTGCTTTCTTCTAGAAAGGACTTAAAGGACATTCTTATCCGCAAAGCCAGTTCAAACTGAAGACGTATCTGCTCAAAATGAAATAAGAGTTTTTTGCTGTTAAAAATTTTCATTCAGTGCCTACTAAAAGGGCATAGATAATTTGGCAGATTATGCCACCAAGTAGATTATAAAAGTAATAATTCTTATGTAATACTATTGTAAAACTCTAATAATAATGACATGTCTGATTATAATAGTGTCAGTTTTCAAGCTGAGGCATCACAGGGAAAAGTTCAGAAGTGGCTCAAAGACGGATATATTAAATCCTCTAATAGAGTATGGCATCATCCAGAAGGCTGACAGGTGATGCCTGCCTCTTTGCCACCTTACCTGGTAAGGGCATATCTTTTACTAGCCCATGCAGGTAAGGCAGCTTTATTTAATCAGATTACCCAAAGTTGGTATACCACTCATATCTCCTCTTTGATACTTCAGTATGTTAATTGTTGTGCGATTGTTTAAAATACAATGTCAGCTACCACCACCCTGGGGAGCTTTTGTTAATGTAGAGCTGGACTTTGCCCAGATGACTAAAGTACATAATTTAGAATAATGTTCTATTAGTAATCTGTATGTTTTGTAAAATCTCACCCATGTCACAAAGCAGATTCTGTAATTTGGTGTACCTTGTACTACAAGTTTTTTTTAATTTAGTCTTCACTGTCCCAACCATCCGCAGTAATCTGGACTAGTAGAGAGGGTTAATAGGACCCTATTTAAAAAGATTTGTACTAAACAAAATTTAAATGGTCAAAGACACTTTAAATTCTACAAGGAAATTGAGACCCTATGAAAAATTAATGGGAATACCCACAGCCCTTCCATTTGCTCCCCCTGTGTCAAATGAAAAGATCAACTCTAATGGATAATAAAAAAAAAATATTAATTTATTACAGCAGTATCTCTTCCGCCATCACCTAACTAGCCCTGTCACCAACTGCAGCTGGGTGACTGGGTTTATGTAAAAACCTCCCAAAGAATGAACAGTTTAAGCCAGAGGTAAAAAGGCCCTTTACTTTGTAGTCCTCACCACCCTGACTGGAGTCCACTGCACAAGACAACCAACCTAAATTCACTCATCCCACTGTACAAAGATCTGCCGTGGGCTCCAGATGAATCATCATTGCTGACAAAAGAAGATCAAAGTGTGAAGGACAAATCATCTGCCCAGTGAAACATATAAGGAAAAAATTCAACTAAAATAGCACCTCATAATAAATCCGATGACAACAGGTACTTTTGCTGTGTTTTTGCTGCTGTTTCCTTTTAACAACCTGGTCGAGAGAAAATACGTTTCCTGTTGATGTTCTTCGTGTTTCACAGTTGCAGTCATTACATTTGGGTCATCTGATTGCAGGTAGCCCTCAGTCGGCCTGATTAACAAAGTCTTGGGTCCTACGTCGGGTGCTGTCTCTTCTTCCATGACGTCAGGTCATCAGGGGTATAAAACATGCAGCCGACATCATAACATTAGTCTTTCTTGCCGTGCGGTGCCCGAAGCAGAAGCAGTTCACAAGTGCCGGTCTGCCGACTCCTGAAATTTTCATTTTTGAGTTTCAGAACCGAAGTCTTCAACTAAAAGCTAAGTACCCCATTGGGGAAACTTTTTCTTGCTCTAAACCATTCAGTAAAAGTAAATAATTGCATTTTTTGTGGAAAGCAAATACCTTGTAAAGATCTTCATTCGTACTGTATTCCTTGCCTAGGCCCTGACCATTATGTACCTCATTGTCGGTTTTGTGCCTTATTTAAACCATGAACTATCCGTCGTCTGTATATTTGCTCTTCTAAATTTTTTGGTGCTCGGTTCAATTATCCTGATATGTCTTCGGTAAGCTTTGCGACTACCAACATTCTGAAAAAAGTAAAGATAAAGACAGAGACAGGCCGCCCAATTCGCCGGTACTCAGTGAGGCAATTTTGCAGCCCCTGATACCTGCTACTTAAGATTCGCAGGCCTCTACTGAGACCCATTCGAAGTCCGGTATGCTGCGAAAAGCTTCAACTGTGGAACCTGTAGATGTCTCTACCTTGGATGGGTCCGGAGCCACTGTGCAGGCACCAGCTTCTGAGGGTGTATTCAGGCATACTGACTTGCATATTAAACCGGCGCCATCTTCTTCTTCAAGGCCTAAAACTCGAACCATGCCTAGAAAACTGATGCCCAGACCGCATGGTCAGGCCTCTATGCATAAAGAACAAATGATAAGAATGACTGAAGACCTTATTACTTTAATCAGGGGAAGCCAATCTTCCCCCTCTAAGAGACCTAGGACTGAGTTTGGTTATGATACTTATGACCAGGATTCTGGAATTTCTCTGATGACCAGGATTTACCCTTATCTACCTATGAGGATTTTGATGCTGAGGACTCTATTCCCTCTGCTCCCCCCCCAGAGGATTTCTCCTTTGGTGAAACCTTGCATACTCTCAGGGAGCTTTATCGTTGGGAAAGTCAGGATTTCTCTGATTCTAAAAAGAGGCTTAGGTATTTCTTACTCCTGCCCCAGCACAGGCCTTTAGCTATACCTCCTGTACTGGACATTGTTGATGATGCCTTTTCGGAAACTAGCATAGCCCCTGACTCTTTGCCTCCTGCTTCCAGAAAACCTGATAGATATTACAGGGTTCCTGACTCTCACAAGTTCCTTTTCAAAAATCCTACTGCGGATCCTGAAGCCATTTCACAGGGACCCAAGAGCATTAAAGCTACTACTTCCAAAAGTCCTACCCTCTCTGATAGAGACTCCAGGGCAATGGATAGATGGGGTAAGAAGGTATACACTTCTGCAACTTTGGCCATTAGGGCCTTGAATTGCCAGTTTCATATGCTAAAGTATCAGCTGCATATTATTGGATTGCTTAAACAGAAAATTATGTTGATTCCTGATTGTGGTGAAAATAAGGATTTACATGATTTTATGCATTCAGATGAACAAGTTGGTAAACATACATTGCAATTTGGTTTTGATTCACTAGAGACATCTTGCAGGGCTGCAGTAACTGGGTCTGTACTTAGAAGGCATGCTTGGCTTAAGGAGCAATCCTTGCCAGATCATGTTAAAGCGAAATTACTGGATGCTCCCTTAAATCGGGGCCACCTGTTTGGCAACAAGGCAATAGAAGTTCTTAAAAAGATGGAGGAAAAGCTAAATCTATGCAAACTGTTAAATACTTTTTACAATTACAACCTCCAAGATTTAATAAGCATTGGCCTTCTAAGAATTGGTCCTTTCCTGCCTCTTCCAGACCTTCTCAGTCCAAACCCAGATACAGCAGAGCACCAATGCTTCAGTCCCACGGGACACACAGGACTAAGCAGTGGGGGGCCTCCACTTCCAAATTTGGGAGTAATAAAACTCCCCCCATGGTAAACTGTCTCAATGACTTCTTTTCAAAACTTCCAAGCACTTCTCAACTGACTGCCCCTTTGGGGGGAAAGTTTGCACTTTATGCAAAGAACTGGGGACTCATTACCCAGGACAAATGTGTTGTAAATATAGTGTCCCAAGGATGCAGATTTCACTTCCACATGTCACCAACTCCAAGCGGTTGGCCGGGTCTACCTCCACAGCAGTGGGCAGAGGCCCAAAAGCAAGTACTCACTCTCTCAAGCATAGGGGCTATTCAGTTGGTACCAGAAGAGAAAAAGGGACAAGGTTTCTACTCTAGATTTTTCCTGATTTCCAGAAAAGACAATTTATGGCGTCCTATCCTGGACCTGCCTACTCTAAACACGTTTTTGGTGATTCCAAAATTCAAGATGCTGACTCTTCACCAGTTGCTTCCTATGCTAAGCAAAGATACCTGGTTGGCAACACTAACTTTAAAGGAAGCATACCTGCACATCCCAATCAGGGAATCTTGCAGAAGATACCTACGCTTCAAAGCAGGCTACACGCACTATCAGATGTTCACCGTGTTTCACTGTTGCAGTCATTACACTTGGGTTATCCTGCTGGCAGGCGACCCGCAGTCGTCCCGAGTTCCAAAATCTTGGTCCAGTGTCGGTTGCTGTCGCCTCTTCCCTGACGTCAGTGTGCCAGGGGTATAAAAGTTGCAACTGACGCCATTTTCCCCAGTCTTTCTTGCCGCGGTGCCCGAAGCAAAAGCAGTTCGCAAGTGCCGGTCGGCCGACTCCTGAGATTTTCAAAATTGAGTTTCAGAACCGAAGTCTTCAATAAAGCTAAGTACCCGTTGAAACTTTTCTTGCTCCAGACCGATGTCAGTAAAAGTTAATAATTGTATTTCTTGTGGGAAGCAAATACCTCATAAGGACTTTCACTCTTACTGTATTCCTTGCCTAGGCCCTGACCACGACGTTACCAGTTGTCGGTTTTGTGCTAGATTCAATAAACGCACTATTAAACGTCAGTTTGAGTTTGCTTTACATTATTTTGGCCGAAGGTTTAATTACATAATGCCGTTGAAACAACCGACCAGAATTTATAAAAAACGCAAAGACAAAGAAAAGGACAGGCATCGGAGGTCCAAAACCGACGACAAAGCCTCTTCTACGCCAGTCGCCAGTTCGCTGGTTCTCAGTGAGGCGCTTTCGCAGCCCCTGACAACCCGCTACCTCAGAGCCACAGGCCAGAACTGACAGCCACGTGGAGACACCGAGGCCTGTGGAAACTCAAGGTATTGGGCCTACGGAAACTTTTCCCTCAGATGGGTCCAGAGCCGCTGAGCAGCCATCGGGTTCTGAGGGTGTTTTCATACCTTCACAGCTTACAATCAAGCCCACTACAGCAGTAAAGGCAAAGTCAAAAACAAGACAAGGAAACAAGTACAGCATTCTCCAGAACAGTCATCCATGCCAAAGAAACAGATGCTTAAAATGGCCAAAGACCTAATTACTTTAATCAGGGGTTCCCATCCCCCTCCTGACAAAAGGCCTAGGCAAGACACTGACTATGATTCCTCTGACCAGGTTTCCATTTCCTCTGATTCCTCTTCTGATCAGGGATATTCTCTCCCTTCCTATGAGAACTCTGATGCAGAAGAGTCTATACCTTCAGCCTCTCCGCCCGAGGATTATTCCTTTGAGGAAACCCTGCACACCATGAGGGAGCATTTCCATTGGGAGAGCCAGTATTATTCAGAATCCAAGAAAAGGCCCAGAGACTTCCTTTTATTGCCTCAGCACAGGCCCCTGGCTATCCCCCCTGTGCTTGATATTGTTGATGAAGTTTTTTCTTGAATCCAGCCTGTCCCCTGATTCTTTACCCCCTGCACCAGTCAAGCCAGACAGGTACTACAGGGTCCCGGACTCTCATAAATTTCTTTACAAAAACCCCGCTGCAGACCCAGAAACTATTTCTCAGGGTCCTAAAGGGGTTAAGGCTTCCACTGCTAAAAATCCTGTCCCCTCGGATAGGGATTCCAGAGCTCTGGACAGATGGGGGAAAAAAAGTTTATACTTCTGTTACTTTAGCTGTAAGGGCTTTAAACTGCCAGTTTCACATGCTTAAATATCAACAGTACCTCATGTCATTGTTAAAACAGAAAATGGTTTCAAATTCAGAAAGTCCTGACAGTAAGGAAATGCAGGATTTAGTGCATGCAGTTGAACAAGTGGGAAAGCATACTTTGCAATGTGGTTTTGACTCTTTAGAGGCTTCTTGTAGAGCCGCAGTTACAGGCTCTGTTATTCGAAGGCATGCTTGGTTGAAAGAACAAAGTTTACCTGATCATGTTAAAGTAAAATTATTGGATGCTCCACTACAGCATGATACTTTGTTTGGTGTTAAGGCAGAAGATATGTTAAAGAAAATGGAGGATAAAGCAAAATCAATGCAGACAGTGAAAGATTTTTTACAGGTTCAACTACCTAGATTTAGCAGAAACTGGCCTTCAAAAAATGGTCCTTTCCAGTGTCAGACAGGCCACAAAGAGGCAGATATAGATGCCCAAGAGGCATTTCTCACCCCCAAGGCTTCTACAGACCTAAACAATGGGGTGCCTCAGCCCCCAAATGAGGGGAAGACAAATCACAACCTTATAGGAAACAGTCCCAATGACTTCCCTATACAAATGCCAAGCACTTACCTTTTGACTTCACCCCTAGGGGGAAAGCTAGCACTTTTCCTCAAAAAATTGGCACATGATCACCCAAGACCAATGGGTGTTGAATATTGTTTCTCAGGGTTACAGGTTCCACTTCCACACGCGTCCAAAATCAAAAGGTATGCCAGACCTGCCATAAAAACCAATGGGCAGAGGCACAAAAACAGATTGCTGCTCTTATGGACATGGGAGCTATTCAAAAAGTTCCACAGCAAGAACAGGGACAAGGATTTTACTCAAGACTTTTCTTAGTACCCAGAAAGGACAAAGCCTGGAGACCAATACTGGACCTTTAAATCCTAAATACTTTCCTGGATGTTCCAAAATTCAAAATGTTAACACTACAGCAACTTCTGCCCATGCTGGGCAAGAAGGCTTGGCTAGTTACTTTGGACCTCAAGGAGGCATACCTGCATATCCCAATCAGACAATCTTGCAGAAGATACCTCAGATTCATAGCAGGCTCAATGCATTACCAATTATCTGCACTGCCCTTTGGCTTATCTACTGCGCCCAGGGTCTAAACAAAATGCCTGGCACCGGTCATTGCATTTTGCAGACAAAAAGGAATTCAAATATATCCCTACTTGGACAGCTGCCTTATTCAAGCAGAGAGCAAGGACATTCTTCTAAAGCATTTGGCATTTGTAAAAAGATTACTGATTTGCCTAGGGTACACAGTAAACGAAAAGAAATCAAAACTAGTGCCCTCTCAAGAGATAATATTCCTGGGTGCAAGCTTAAATACAACTGCCCAGATGGCTTATCTCACGCTAGACAAACAAAGGCAACTGACTCATTACTTTCAAATGATGGCAACAAAAACCCAGCTCCCTGCAAGAAAAATTCTGCAGGCTTTGGGCTCCATGGCATCCTGCATTCTACTAATTCCATATGCAAAACTGCATATGAGGAAACTACAATGGTATCTAAAAAGTGTTTGGATTCAGCATTGTCACAGCCTGGAGGCAATCATAACTTTAATTCCCTGCCTACAACAAGAGTTTCAGTGGCGGTCCCACGCCTGGCACCACAACAAGGGACAGCCTTTCACCTTACCCACAGCCAGGCAGACAATAACAACGGATGCATCGGATTATGCCTGGGGGGTACATATGGCAGGAAAATGTATTCAGGGCACATGGCCCAAGGAGCAAATGCACCTTCACATCAATCAAAAAGAGATGCTAGCTGTACAGAATGCCCTGACAGCTTTCAAGAACCTACTACATCCAGGACAACTATTAATAAAGACGGACAATACCACAGTTATGTGGTACATAAACAGGCAAGGGGGCACACATTCCTACCCCCTATGCAGGCAAGCCATGACCTTGTGGAACACAGCACTGACCTATCAAGTACATCTGCAGGCACAATTCCTGCCAGGAAAAAAAATACACTGGCAGACCAACTAAGCAGAAAGCTCATGGATCCTCATGAATGGAAGCTAAATCCACAAGTGTTCAGCATGTTAACGAGGAAATGGGGACGCCCAGACATAGATCTTTTTGCCTCCCCTCACAATTACCAAATACAGAAATTTTGCACAAGAACTTATCACTCTCAAGCATGGAAAGTGGATGCTCTGTCATTCAGCTGGAAAGGCCTGACAGTCTATGCCTTCCCTCCGATGCCTCTTCTTACCAAGGTGCTACTAAACGTCAGACAAGAAAGGCCAAAAATGATCCTGATTGCCCCAGACTGGCCACGCCAGCACTGGTACCCAGTCCTAAAGAGTTTGTCTCAAGACCCAGCTTGGCTTCTACCTCACATTCCGCATCTTCTGACACAACAAAACAATCAGATTCTGCGCAGTCAACTCAGAACCTTAAACCTCGCAACATGGCAGATAATGTAGCCACTCAGACTGCACCTCTTTCTAAAGCTGTTATGGATGTCATTTTAGAAGCCAGGAGGCTGAGCACTAGGAAATCTTATGCAGAAAAATAGAAGAGATTCTGTGCTTGGAACCAGGCAGAAGGGCTCGAACCACTTGTCCCTAATATACCTCATATTTTACAATACCTAACTTAGATGCTGGACAAAGGCTTATCTTTCTCATCTATTAAAATCCATGCCTCTGCCACTTCAGCCCATTGCAATACGGAACCTCCTATTTTTTCACATCCTCTACTACAAGAGTACCTCAGAGGGGCAAAAAATATAAGACCCCCAAGGAGAGCACCAGTACCAACTTGGGACCTCAATTCTGTTTTAGAAAAACTCACACTGCCTCCTTTTGAACCAGCCAGCACAGCTGATCTAAAATTCTTATCATGGAAAACTGCTCTGCTTCTAGCAATAACTTTAGCAAGAAGAGTCTCAGAGTTACAGGCATTAATGGCTGTGGAACCTTTCCTCATTTTTCATCTGGACAGGGTTTCTCTAAGGACAAACCCAACATTCATGTCAAAAGTGGTCTCCAATGTGGCCTTAAACCAAACCATTCATTTACCTACGTTTTACCCAAATCCCCAGAATAAAGGGGAGAGATCTCTGCACGCTTTGGATATACACAGGCAGCTACGATTCTATTTGGACAAAACAAAAGCTTTTAGAAAAAACTGAGCAACTGTTTGTAGCCTATGCTGCAGGATCACAAGGAAAACCTATGAAGTTGGTGCGCCTTGTTTGCTGTGGCATAGACTGGATTTGGGCCTGCTGGATCTAGCTTTGTTTGTGTAACTTGAGCACTAATCCAGGCATTCTCTAAAGTATTCAATTGTATTTATTACTGCTTGGTAGTAACTTGATTAAAGTGTAGCTATCATTCTAAGTCTTTTGGATTAAGCACTTGGGCTTCAGACCAGTTGTTTTACATTAGGAAGGTTTGAGGCATGCACTGTGGTGGCAGGACAGGTAGCTTTCATCCTTCTAAGTTGGGAACTGCTGATTGAGAGCCCAGTGTCTGTTATTCTTAAAGTGTATTAGTTCTGGTTTAAGCACTTGGGCTTCAGGCCAGTTATTTTACATTAAGAACATTCGTGGTCTGCACTCTTGTGGGAGAAGAGGCTGGACTCTGCCCTTCTGAGCTGGGAATTTCTGGTTAAAGGTTTATAGTGCCTGAATATTTGAACTGTATCTTACTGAAATTGGTACACCTTGTTTGCTGTAGCATAGACTAGATCCAGGCCTGCTGAATCTAGCTTTGTTTATATGCTTGTTGTTTGTTTGCTTGTTATTTCCTGGACGCTAATTCCACCTAATATGCGCTTCTCAGCTTCTGTGGATCACTAGTGATATCTGCATTGCTTACTGTACTTATTTCCTTGTTTCACTTGAAAGAAAGTTACTGTTTGTTGTTTTGCATTTAAGTTACCTGTAACACATTGCACTTAAGTTACCTGGCACTTGCTCACTAAAGCAATTATACAAGTCAGCACTAAAAATTAAAAGCACTACACCCTCACTCCCCACTGGCCCTTGTTTTCAATTATTAAGGAATTCCCAATATTATTCTAGCATGTCCAAAGGTCAGTTGTCAATCTCCTCTCTGGTCCAGCTGGTGAATCTGGGAATCTTGAGGCAATGTTACAACTGCCTCATGTACACAGACAACCCTCTCCTCCTCCCAACAAATTCCATCACATGTGAGAGATGCAACCATATAGCCAAACTGGAGGCTAAGCTCTCTCAACTCAGTACTGGCATAAATAGTCAGGAGGAGAAGGAAATCACACTCACTACAATTCCAGTCTCACATAGACCTACCACGACAGCAAACCAAACACATAATCACACAAAACATACTCGGAGGCTCTAAATAAAGATCTACCTAAGCAGCAGAGACCTCCAAAGCAGACACCCAAGCAACCGCTACCCCAAAACAAAACACGTGCAACACATATCTCACAAAGCCAGTGTTCCGAACAGTCACAGCCCTTAAGACTAAACAACACACCTGATACACTTGTAATAGGTGACTCTATCGTCAGGCACACTGACGTCCCACTCACCAGGCTGAACAAGGAGAGGGTCACGGTGAACAGCCTCTCGGGCGCTAGGATCCGCCACATGACACAAGCACTCAGGTCACTCCAAGGCAAGTACAAATATGACTCAGTCATTGTCCATGCTGGTATGAATGACCTGAGACGTATCTCCCTGGACTACATGAAAAGAGACATAAAGGAGCTCTCTGAGCATGTAGCCCAGGCCGGTATGACCCTGACCTTGAGTAGCATCTTACCCTCACCAAGAATGATGCCACAATATGAAGACAAGATGATCAATTTCAACAATTGGCTTAAGTACTGGTGTCATTCAAAGGGGATCCAATGCCTGTCAGCTTGGGATGATATGCTCGACAAGCCACGATGCTTCACTAGGGACGGCTTGCACCTGTCACCCTGGGCTTTCGGATATTGGCAAAGGCTCTTGCTACCCCATAGTGCCTTTTTAGGCAAGGCTCAAAAGACAAACCCACCTCCATAGGTATCACAAGGGATAAGAAACTAAGAGTAATGCTACTCAACACCAGAAGTCTAAACCTCAAGATGCATGCACTCGAAACTCTCCTTAGCATGGAGAACATTGATATCTGTGCAGTAACAGAAACCTGGTTCAGGGCTCAACGAGAGCACCCCAGCACTACCAGGTTATACCTCATACCATGCTTTTCGGCCCCAAAACTTGGACCGAACCACAAAAGGAGGGGGAGTATCGATATTCATCAAAGATACCCACACCTCCAGGTTGGTGGCAAAGCACGAAGCATCAGAGACTATCCATGTGCAACTAACAGTGGGTAAAACTGCCTTCCAGTTTATAGCCTGCTACAGACCACTCTCCCAAACCCAGGAACTCCACTCGGCCTTCCTGAGAACATTGGAAAATATGAAGGTCTCTCCAAACACCATTATATTGGGCGACTTCAACTACCCAAACATAGACTGGGAGCATTACTCTAGCTCCAACACCCTAGCCCAAAGGTTCCTAGAATTTATAAACTCAAATGCTATGGAACAACTTGTTACCACTCCCACAAGAGGGGAAACATACTGGACCTGATCATCACCAACATGGGGACTCTATGCTCCAGACCAGAAGTGTATCCCTCACTGGTAAGATCAGACCATAAACTAATCTCACTGGATATTCACATCCCGACCCCACCCCCTCCCCAGAAAACCACAGTGAAAAACTTCTCTAAAGCAAATTTCACACTCCTCAAAACCGAGGTGGAATCCTTCAAAGCCCCGGGCCTGTGGAAAATATGGCCCAGACCGCAGAATCCTTTATAAACGCATTCTATGAACACCTTCAGGAATGCATGGATCATGCGATCCCAAATAAAACCAAGACCCAATCCTCCAAAGGCAGACATCCTATCTGGTGGACCCCAGCCATAAACAAACTATACAATAGAAGGAGGAAGCTACTAAATGATAGAGCAAAATCCCAAAAGGGAAGGCATCACTGATCAGTATTAGCAAAAACTACGGGCACCCATAAAATTGGCTAAGGCCAGCTTCGAGAGAAAAATTGCACAGGACACTAAGGATAATCACAAGGCTTTCTTTAGTTATGTTAGGAACCTGGGTGGTAATTCCCAGATATGCTCAGAATTAGTCCAAAATGACAAAAAAATACACTGAACCCACAGACATTGCCAACATCCTAGCTGACAGGTTCAGCGCAAACTTCTCCCCCCCCACCACAACAAAAGGGCAAATATCTATCCCAGCAGAGTGCTGCCCCTGACATCTCACATGCTCAGGTAGAGCCACCCTCTCCAAAGCAAAAACACAGCATCAATGGGACCAGGCGGTGTCCCGGCTGCGTCCTACATGAACTCCAAGAAGAGCTAAACCCAAACATAAAACTACTGTTCAATCTCAGCCTTACTACAGGATATGTGCCCAAAGAGTGGCGTACAGCAACAGTGGTCCCTCACCATAAAGGTGGTGCCTCAACGGATCCTGGAAACTATCGCCCCATAAGCCTGACTAGCTTGGTCTGCAAAGCTATGGAAAGGATCATCATGGACCTCATAAATAAAGATATTGGGAACCTACAGACACTGGATCCTACCCAGTTTGGCTTTGTTAAGGGCAGATCCTGCCTCTTAAACCTGGTTGATTTCTTTGAAACAGTCACCAAGGCCATTGACGAGGGAAGGTGGTCCACACAGCCTACCTGGACCTCGCAAAAGCCTTCGATACAATACCCCACTCGGGCATTATAGATAAGCTCACCAGCTTAAATATAAACCCCTATGTCACTAGATGGATTGCAAACTGGCTCAAGGACAGAACCCACATGGTTAGAATTTCTGGAGCCATGTCAGACTCCAAACCAGTTACAATTGGTGTCCCACAAGGCTCAGTCCTGGGACCTCTCTTGTTCGGTATATATTTCTCGGAGGTACAGGCCAACACGGAATGACTGTGGCTGACCAAGTTCGCAGATGACTGCAAACTGGGCGCCATAATCAACTCTCCAGCCGACACAAGCATCCTCCAAAAGGGCCTCATAGAAACAGACAACTGGTGCCAGAGCCATGGCCTCAAGCTAAATGCCAAAAGTGTAGTCATCCCTTTGGCAAAACAAAGTGCCCACAAATTACCACATAGGTGGTAATCCATTAAGTACAGAAGAAGTAATTAGGGACCTGGGGACCCAAGTTGATAGCAATCTCTCATTTGACAACCACGTGGCCAAAGTGGTTGGAAAAACATTTTATATAGCCCACCCAATCATGAAGGGATTCACATCTAGATCAGGGGAGGTCATCGTGCCTCTTTACTCATCCCTCATCAATGACCCTTTTGGGATGTACCTTACCAGACACCTGCAGCAACTGGAAAGACCCCAAAAGTACCTCACCAAGAGGATCAAAGGGCTCAAACAGATGCCATATGCTGCCCGGTTAAAGAAACTCCAGCTCTACTCAGTGGCATACCGCCTGTTCAGAAGCGATCTGTGCCTGACGTATAAAGCCATGTCCAACCCAGAATTAATGGACATGCTGCACCTCAGAAAATCCAAATCCCATCGAGCTCTGGCGCTCGAGAGACTTGAACCTCAGCACTGAAATAAATAGGACATGCTGGAGGGACAGATTCATAACCCAGAGGCTCCCTTCACTCTGGAATAAAATCCCAGTCCAGGTTAGGCAGAGTCCCTCATTGACTCTCTTCAAGAGGAATCTTGATGAGTGGATGGGAGATCATAGGTTTACCCCGGGTATCACTTCTGTGTCACTGTTAGACAAAGGCACAGTATACTAACCTCGAAAAAGGGCATAGCAAAATAAATTTAAAATGGGTGGCGAAAGCCAAACACATTCTGGCTAGGCTTATAAATGCTCTAGGGCAGATAGCGTAGTATGAACCTATGAACCTAAGCAGACAATCTCAAAATGGATAGGACACTGCATCCACTTCTATTATGCACAACATGGCAAATCAGTGCCTAAGGGCATTAGGTCTCATTCTACCAGAGCAGCAGCCACTTCAGCAGCTTTCCTCAGAGGAGTACCAACCAAAAACATTTTAGAAGCTGCAACCTGGAGCTCAGTGCACACTTTCACCAAGCACTACCACTTTCCTCTCTACTCTACATCCAGAACAGGCTTTGCCACTGCAGTTCTGCAGGGCCTGGTAGCCTCTCCAAATCCAATTTAGACCCAGCCGCCCAACCTCAGCTTTGGGATTATACCCAAGTGTAATGACTGCAACAGTGAAACACGATGAACATAGTACAGTTGTGTACCTACCATAAATGTAGATGTTTGAGTGTATTCACTGTTGCAGTCCAGGTTACCCACCCACCATCCACCTTTTTTCATTGCTAGGAATTTTCTGTACTTCTCATCTCTATACAACCTATGTGGTGTATTTGCTTGTAGATGAAGGAGATGTTTATAGTAATATATGCATGTTTTTTGGCATAAATTTATCTTTCCAGCCTTCCTATCTGGGGACACCTGACATCTGGGGCAAGAATAACTGAAGAAAATGACGTCGGTTGCAACTTTTATACCCCTGGCGCACTGACGTCAGGGAAGAGGCGACACCAACCGACGCTGGACCAAGACTTTGGAACTCGGGCCGACTGCGGGTCGCCTGCCAGCAGGATAACCCAAGTGTAATTACTGCAACAGTGAATACACTCAGACATCTACATTTATGGTAGGTACACAACTGTACTTTATCTGCACTGCCCTTTGGCTTAGCTACTGCGCCCAAGGTATTCACAAAGTGCCTAGCTCCAGTCATTGCATTTTGCAGGCAAAGAAATATTCAAATATACCAATACCTGGACGATTGTCTAATTTAGGCAGAAAACCAGGACATACTTTTGAGTCATCTGGCTTTTGTACAGAGAGTGCTAACTTGTCTGGGGTACACCATAAATGAAAAGAAATCACACCTGATACCCTGTCAACAAATTATATTCCTGGGAGCAAGCTTGAATACAGTTTGCCAGATGGCTTTCCTCACGCCAGAGAAACAAATTCACTTGACAACCTACTTCAAACAAGTGGTCACAAAAACCCTGCTATCTGCAAGGCAAATACTACAAGCCTTGGGGTTCATAGCCTCCTGCATTCTTCTAATTCCATATGCAAGACTGCATATGAGGAAACTACAATGGTATCTAAAAAGCCTATAGTGTCAACATTCTCAGGATCTAGAAGCAATGATTCCTATCATTCCTTGTCTATGCCTAGAGTTCCTTTGGTGGGCAGAGGCCTGCCACCAAAAGAAGGGACTACCATTCACACTACCCCCTGCCGCCCAAATCCTAACAACAGATGCATCAGACTGTGCATGGGGGGGGGGGTGTCACCTGGCAGGGAAGTGCATTCAGGGCAAATGGAACCCAATTCAAATGCACCTTCACATCAATCAAAAGAAATGTTAGCTGTACAGAATGCTCTGACAGCCTTCAAGGACCACATTCTTCCAGGACAATTAATGGTAAAGACGGACACCACCACTGTTATGTGGTACATAAACAAGCACGGGGGTACACATTCTTACCCCCTCTGCAGACTAGCTATGTCATTGTGGAACACAGCCTTGAGCTACCAAGTACATCTACAAGCTCAATTCCTGCCAGATGGACTAAGCAGAACCCTCATGGACCTACACGAGTGGAAACTGGAACCAAGGATTTTCAACATGTTGACAAGCAAATGGGGGAGCTCAGATATAGACCTGTTTGCCTCCCCCCAGAACTATCAATTGGAAAAATTTTGTGCAAGGACTCCCCACAGACAAGCTTGGAAAGTGGATGCTCTGTCTTTCAGCTGGAAAAACCTGTCCGTTTATGCCTTTTCTCCTCTGCCTGTGCTCTCCAAAGTACTACTAGAGATCAGACAAGACAAACCAAGGATGATTTTGATTGCACCAGCCTGGCCACGCCAGCACTGGTACCCCCTCCTGCACAGTGTGTCACTGTTGGCCCCATGGCACCTGCCTCAGACTCCTACCCTGCTGTCTCAGCAGGAGAACCAGATTCTACACCCTCAGCTTCAAACACTGAACCTAGCAGCCTGGCTAATTACCTAAGCTGTCCTTTACCTTCCCTCAGTAAACCATTGATGGATGTCATTTTAGGGGCAAGGAGGCCTAGTACTAGAAAATCTTATGCTGAAACATGGAAAAGATTCTGTGCCTGGAACCAGTCTCAAGGGATGAGCACAGCAGCGCCTAATTTACCTCAGATTTTACAATACATAACTGAGATGCTTCACAAGGGCCTGTCTTTTTCCTCAATAAAAATTCACGCCTCAGCCATTTCAGCTCATTATAACACAGAACCTCCCCTCTTCTCTCTTCCACTGCTCAAGCAGTTCCTCAGAGGGGCCAACAAATTTAAGACCACCCAGGAGAGCTCCAACTCCAGCCTGGGACCTTAACTTTGTATTGAAGAAACTCACCCTTCCTCCTTTCGAGCCAGCTGCTACTGCAGATTTAAAATTCCTTTCTTGGAAAACAGCTTCCCTTTTAGCCATCACTTCAGCAAGAAGGGTATCTGATCTACAGGCCCTTATGGCATTGGAGCCTTTCATAATCTTTCATGTGGACAGGGTGTCCCTCAGGACCAATTCCTCTTTCATTCCAAAGGTGGTATCCAGTGTGGCCTTTAATCAGTCCATTCATTTGCCTACCTTCTTTCCTAATCCACAGAACAAAGGGGAACAGGTACTGCACTCCTTAGATGTGCACAGACAACTTAGATTCTACTTGGACAGGTCTAAACGTCAAAGGAAGTCTGAACAACTGCTGGTGGCATTTGCTGCAGGGACAGAGGAGAAGGCTATTTCAAAGTGAACCATCTCCAAATGGATTGGCCATTGCATTCACTTCTGCTTTAAGCACCATGGAAAACCTGTCCCACAGGGGATCAGATTCCACTCAACCAGGGCTGCATCTACCTCTACATCCTTTCTCAGAGGCGTACCTACCAGGGACATCCTAGAAGCTGCTACCTGGAGTTCTGTACATACTTTCACCAACCATTACCATTTGCCAATTTTCTCTAAATCCGGAGCTGGCTTTGCCACTGCAGTTTTGCAGGACCTTATAGCTGGTCCTAATGCTATCTAAATTCCTCCTCCCATCCTTAGCTTTGGGAATCTACCCAAATGTAATGACTGCAACAGTGAAACATGAAGAACATAGTACAGTTGTGTACACTTACCATAAATGTAGATGTTCGAGTGTATTCACTGTTGCAGTCCTAGTTACCCTCCCTCCAGCCCCCTAACTTTCTTTGGCTATACCTCTTCTCTCCTTTTCAATGCTTAAAAGCTTTTTGGTGTATTTGCATTTTTGTTTGAGGTATAATCTTGTATATTTATAGATTTAATTGCTTCCCATTAGGGGGGCACTTGACATTTGGGGCAAGAAAAACTGATGTAATGACATCAGCTGCATGTTTTATACCCCTGACGACCTGACGTCACGGAAAAAGAGACAGCAACCAACGTAGGACCCAAGACTTTGTTAATCAGGCCAACTGAGGGCTATCTGCAAGCAGATAACCCAAATGTAATGACTGCAACAGTGAATACACTCGAACATCTACATTTATGGTAAGTGTACACAACTGTACTTCTGGAAAGCCTGTGTTCCCCCTTTGGAGCTTCCAAGTTACTAATACAGAGATGTTAGTTTTATGATTAGGTCATAGTTTAGTGGTTGGCAGCAAACGCGATCTGAGGGAAGAGGAGATGGATCTGATGCTAGAAAATTTTGTTCTTTGACAGTACGCTGTGACAAACTGTTGTGCATGTTGACATATACCACAACATTCTAAGGCAAGGATTCCCATGATTCCAATTCCTGCATCACAGTAAACATTTGAGAAAAAACTTGACACTGATCTAATCTGGTGTAATCTGACTGTTTAAAGGTTGTTTCACTTCAGCTTGCCACCACAAATTGTGGGTACACGTTATGCCAGAAATGGGACTGCGCCAGTGGGAATCAGCAAATACAGTGACACTAGACATGAAAGTGTTTTGAACTCTTTACAGTCAAGATGCTATGACTGAAGGCATGGCATGGGCATGATAGAGGATCATTGCTACATTTGTAGTGATCATGCCTACCCCTGGTTACCCACAAACTGGTCAGCGTGTTGTTTTGTGAGCTGTATTACTCCTGCTTTTCAACATGTAAGAAAACCCTCCAGTACGCAAACTGAAAAATAAGTGGGCAATCCACTGGGTAAAGCAAGCATTTTCAGTTAACTCCTGGGTATGGAGTGCAAAGGACAGTGCTTGAAATCACCATGATTGCTCAAATTTTTCAGGAGGTAGCTAACCATACTTCATATCCAAGGGAAGCCCGCAGGGTTTTTTGCAGGGGGGGTGCAAAACCCAGAGCCCCACCCACACAGTGCCCCCCCCCCCCCCACACACACACAGCCATTCCAGTGTCCCATTACTTGGCTATTTCTCCCCATTTGCCATAGACACTGTTCAAATCTCTCAGTGTGCATACTGATGTTCTGCATGTTTCACTGTTGCAGTCATTACATTTGGGTAATCTGCTGGCAGGTTGCCTTCAGTCGGCCTGAATAACAAAGTCTTGGGTCCTGCGTCAGTTGCTGTCTCTTCTTCCATGACATCAGGTCATCAGGGGTATAAAACATGCAGCCAATGCCATTTTATTCAGTCTTTCTTGCCGCTCGGTGCCCGAAGCAGAAGCAATTCGCAAGTGCCAGTCGGCCGACTCCTGATATTTTTGCATTCGAGTTTCAGGACGAAAGTCTTCAAACTAAAGCTAAGTACCCCGTTGGGGAAACTTTTTCTTGCTCCTTACCGATGTCAGTAAAAGTTAATAATTGCATTACTTGTGGGAAGCAAAAATACCACATAAGGATTTTCATTTATACTGTATTCCTTGCCTAGGCCCAGATCATAACGTGCCTTGCTATCGGTTTTGTGCTAGATTTAACCAATGCACTCTTAGGTGTCAGTATAGTTTTGCTTCTAAATATTTTGGATCAAGATTTAATTATCCTGAAATGTCGTCTGTTAGTAATACGACTACCGGAGTTCACAAAAAACGCAAAGAAAGAGACAGTCCGTTGAGGTCCAAAACCGACGACAAAGCTTCTCATAAGCCAGTCGCCGGTTTGCCGGTACTCAGTGAGGCGCTTTCGCAGCCCCTGATACCCACTACTTTTGAGTCACAGGCCTCTACCGAGACCCATACGGAGTCCAGTACGCCGCGAGATTCTCAGAGTATTGAACCCGCGGATGGGTCTGGAGCCACTGAGCAGACACCGGCTTCCGAGGGTGTTTTCAGGCCTCAACATTTTTTTATAAAACTGACACCAGCCTCAAAAACAAGGTCAAAAGCATCTTCTCTGTCTAAAAAACCGACGCATGAGCCATGTGCTCAGGCCCCTATGCCTAAAAAACAGATGATCAAAATGGCTGAGGACTTAATTACCTTGATCAGGGGTTCCCAACCTGCTAAGAGGCCTAGGCAAGACACTGATTATGAATCTTCAGATCAGGTTTCCATTTCTTCTGATTCCTCTTCTGATCAGGAAATTTCCATTCTACCCTATGAGGATTCTGATGCAGAGGAATCCATCCCATCTGCATCTCCTCCTGAGCATTACTCTTTTGGAGAAACTTTGCACACTTTAAGAGAACATTTTCACTGGGAGAGTCAGGACTTCTCTGAATCAAAAAAGAGGCTTAGGGATTTCCTTCTTCTTCCTCAGCATAGGCCTTTGGCTATACCTCCTGTTTTAGACATTGTTGATGATATGTTTTCGGAATCAAGCATGGCTCCTGATTCCCTGTCTCCGGCTCCTAGTAAGCCAGACAGATATTACAGGGTTCCTGACTCCCACAAATTTCTATTTAAAAATCCTGCTGCTGACCCTGAGACTATTTCACAGGGTCCCAAGGGTGTTAAGGCCTCTACAGCCAAAAATCCTACCCTCTCTGATAGAGATTCCAGGGCGCTGGATAGATGGGGAAAGAAGGTTTATACGTCTACTACCTTGGCAATCAGAGCCTTAAACTGTCAGTTTTATATGTTTAAGTATCAACAGCATGTTATGGGCCTACTGAAACAGAAAATGATGTTGATTTCTGATTGTGTGGAAAATAAAGAATTACAGGAATTATTGCATTCAGCAGAACAGGTTGGAAAGCATACTTTGCAATGTGGTTTTGATTCCTTGGAGGCCTCTTACAGGGCCGCAGTTACTTTATCTGTGATTAGAAGGCATGCCTGGCTCAAGGAGCAGATCATGTTAAAGCTAAATTGTTGGATGCCCCCTTGCAGCATGACACTCTGTTTGGTAATAAGGCAGAAGAAGTTTTAAAGAAAATGGAAGACAAAGCTAAATCTATGCAAACTGTAAAAGATTTCTTGCAAGTGCAGCCACCAAGGTTCAGTAGGCACTGGCCTACTAAAAATTGGTCCTTTTCTGTGTCCAACAGAGCCACTCCAGGCAAATCCAGGCACTCAAAAGGCTCCTGATGCCAATCACAGAGTTCTTACAGGTCAAAGCAGTGGGGTGCCTTTACCTCCAAATCTGGAGGAAACAAAGGACAACCCTACAGTAAGCAGTCTCAATGACTTTCCTCTGCCATCACCAAGCACTTATCTTTTGGCAGCCCCCTTGGGGGGAAAACTAGCATTTCATGCAAAAAATTGGCAGTTAATTACCCAGGACAAGTGGGTATTGAACATAGTATCCCAGGGGTACAGATTTCATTTCCATACTTTGCCAATTCCAAACGGATGACCAGATCTGCCACAAAGTCAGTGGGTAGAGGCTCAGAAACAAGTTATGTCCCTCATGGATATGAGGGCTATTCAGCCAGTACCAGAAAGGGAAAAAGGACAAGTTTTTTATTCAAGACCTTTCCTGGTAGCCAGAAAAGACAATTATTGGCGTCCAATACTGGATTTATCGATTTTGAACACATTCCTGGACATTCCAAAATTCAAAATGCTGACTTTACAACAGCTACTGCCTATACTGGACAGAAACGCTTGGTTAGTGACTCTAGACTTGAGGCATACCTGCATATCCCAATCAGGGAGTCATGTAGAAGATACCTCCGCTTAAAGGCAGGTGTTTTGCATTACCAATTCTCTGCACTGCCCTTTGGCTTATCTACTGCGCCCAGGGTCTTTACAAAGTGCCTGGCACCAGTAATTGCATTCTACAGACAAAGAGGTATACAAATTTATCCTTATCTGGACGACTGTCTCATTCAAGCAGAAGACAAGGAAACTCTTCTTCAACATCTGGCGTTTGTAAAAAGGTTTCTAACATGCCTGGGGTACACAATAAACGAAAAGAAACCCCAGCTGGTACCCTCTCAAATAATTACATTCCTGGGTGCAAGCTTGAATACAACTGCCCAGATGGCTTACCTTACACCAGACAAACAAAGGCAACTGACAATATACTTCAAACAAATGGCAACAAAAACCCAGTTATCTGCAAGACAACTTCTGCAGGCTTTGGGGTTCATGGCATCCTGCATTCTACTAATTCCATATGCAAGACTGCATATGAGGAAACTTTAGTGGTACCTAAAAAGTTTATGGAGCCAACATTGTCACAGTCTGACAACTTTCAAGGACTTACTTCATCCAGGACAACTACTGATAAAGACGGGCAACACCACGGTTATGTGGTACATAACAAGCAGGGGGGGTACACATTCCTACCCCCTTTGCAGAGAAGCCATGGCATTGTGGAACACGGCTTTGACTTACCAAATACATCTTCAAGCTCAATTCCTGCCAAGAAAACAAAATACTCTGGCTGACAACCTAAGCAGAAATCTTATGGACCCACACAAATGGAAACTGGATCCACAAATCTTCAGCATGTTAACATGGTAATGGGGGAGCCCAGACATGGATCTATTTGCCTCTCCCCCAAAATTATCATCTGGACAAATTCTGCACAAGAATTCATCACGAAAAAGCATGGAAGGTGGACGCCCTATCTTTCAGTTGGAAAAACCTATCAGTCTATGTCTTTCCCCCTCTGCCTGTTCTCTCCAAGGTCTTACTAAAAGTCAGACAGGAAAAAACAAAAATGATCCTACTTGCTCCGGACTGGCCTCGACAACACTGGTACCCACTTCTAAGGAATATGACTCAACTCCCCCCTTGGTACTTGCCTCAAATAACCTCATCTACTGTCTTAGGAGAACAATCAGATTCTGCACACTCGGCTCCAAACTCTGAACCTGGCAGCATGGCTGATCATTTAATTATTCAAACAACACCTCTGAGTAAATCTGTGTTGGATGTCATTTTGGAAGCCAGAAGGCCTAGTACTAGAAAATCTTATGCTGATAAATGGAAGAGATTCTGTGTTTGGAACCAAGCATGAGGGACAGACACAGCAAAGCCCAATATTCCTCAGATTTTACAATATTTGACTGAGATGCTTGACAAGGGCCTATCTTTTTCTTCAGTAAAAATCCATGCCTATGCCATCTCGGCTCATTACAACACAGAGCCTCCCCTCTTTTCTCATCCTCTGCTTAAACAGTATCTTAGAAGGGCCAAAAATTTAAGGCCTCCCAGAAGATCTCCAACTCCTGCATGGGACCTCAATTTTGTGCTGGAAAAACTCACCCTGCCTCCTTTTGAACCAGCAGTTACGGCGGATATAAAATTTCTATCCTGGAAAACCGCTTTTCTGTTGGCAGTCACTTCAGCAAGAAGGGATGTTCTTCATCTCACATTGCTGCAGTCCTTACACTTGGGTAGTCCGCTGTCCTCGGTCGGCCCGAATACCAAAGTATAAGGCTGACGTCGATCAAGGCGCATTTGACTGACATCAGGACGTCAGGGTACAAATGCGCATGACCGACGTCATATCCTCAGTCTTTTTTGCCGCATGGTCCGATGCAGAAGCAGCGTTGCAAGTGCCGGTTGGCGTTCTGAAATTCGATTTCGGAGTTTCAGACCGAATCAAAGTTGGCTAAGTACCCGTTGGGGATTATTTTAGTTTTTCTTGCCTCAGTGGTTTACGGATGTCAGAAAAAGTGAATAATTGTATTTCTTGTGGGAAACAGATACGCATAGAGACTACCATACTTTGTGTATTCCTTGTTTAGGGCCTGAGCACGGCGTTGTTGGGTGTCGCTCTTGTGCTAGATTCAATAAGCGCACTATTAAGAGAAGATTAGATTGTGCCAGGTTAGTCTTGAGCGGTGCAATTATAAAATGCCGTCGGATGCTCCGCCCGCTTCAAGAAGAGCAAGGGCAAAGCTGTGTAACCTAGGCTTGAGGAACCGTCAGTCCCGGACGCCGGTTCTTTAGAGGTGTCGGTGGAGCCGGTGGTTCCACGGAGGTTTCTTTGGTTCCCAGGAGAGACTTTGTTATTGCAGGATGTGGCCTCTCAGGAGGCAGGCCAGGCTGATGGGGCTCTCAGGTTTCATACTCCCCTCCCTGCCTAGGGTGGTTAGGCCCTCTCCTTCTGTTTCCAAGGCTTCTCCCAGGGCAGGCCAGGTTTAGCTTCAGTTGGTGTTACCCCTAGTTCTTCAGGAACTGTGCCCAAGAAGCATATGCTTAAAATGGCAGAAGATTTGATTACTTTGATTAGGGGTTCTATGCCCCCTCCTGATAAGAGACCTAGGGTGGAGCCTGAGCTAGGGAGTTTTGAGCAGGCTTCAGATGTTTCAGAGTCTTCGGCTGAAGACTTGCAGGAGTACTCTCCTTATTCTGATTCTGATGTGGATGATTCTACTCCTTCTGCTTCTCCTCCTGAGGATTTTTCTTTTTCAGAAACTCTTCATTCCATGAGGGAGCATTTTAAGTGGGAAGGTCAGGACTTCTCTGATTCCAGGAAAAGGCTTAGGGAATTTTTGTTTTTACCCCAGCATAGGCCTTTGGCTATACCTCCTGTTTTGGATGTGGTGGAAGATGTTTTTACAGAGGCTTCTCTTAATCCTGATTCTTTGCCTCCTGCTCCTGTTAAACCAGATAGGTATTTCAGGGTGCCTGAAGCTCATAAGTTTCTTTTTAAGAGTCCTAGGGCAGACCCAGAAACTGTCAGCCAGGGGCCTAAAGGTGTTAAGGCTTCTGTTGTAAAGAATCCGGTTCCTGCAGACAAAGAGGCCAGGGCCTTGGATAGATGGGGAAAGAAAGTTTATACTTCTTCCACTCTTGCTATGAGGGCTTTGAATTGCCAGTTTCACATGTTGAAATACCAAAACTATCTCCTTTCACAATTGAAGTCTAAGGTTGATGCTCTGGCAGAAGGTATTGATTGTAAAGAGTTGCAAGATTTAGTACATGTTTCTGAACAGGTGGGTAAGCATTCTTTGCAATGTGGTTTTGATGCTGTACAGGCCTCGTCTAGGGTGGCTGCCACTTGGTCAGTTCTTCGCAGGCACGCCTGGCTGAGGGATCAGAATTTGTCTGACCATGTTAAAACAAGGATTTTAGATGCTCCTTTACAATCTGCCGTGTTGTTTGGTTCTCCTGTTGAGGCAGTTTTAAAGAAAATGGAAGACAAGGCTAAGTCTATGCAGACTGTTAAAGATTATTTGCAGGTGCAGGCTCCAAAGTTTAGTAGAAATTGGGGTACTAAGGGGTGGACGTATGCTTCTTATGATTCCCAGTCTAGGGGTAGATCTACACGTGGTAGGGGCAGAGCTCAGGGCTCTTTCAGGCCTAGAACAGGGAGTTCTCCTGCACAGTCTTCGGGTGAGTGCAGGGGTCAGTCCTTTCGTAAACAGACCCAATGACCTACCTTTTCAGCTGCCAGAGCCTTCTCGTCTGGCAGCACCTTTGGGAGGAAGGTTGGCACTTTTCAAAGAAAATTGGAGTTTAATTACCCAAGACAGATGGGTATTGGATATCATACACCACGGTTACAGGTTTTATTTCCATACCTTGCCTTCTTTCAAAGGCATGCCAGACGTTCCTCCTCAACAAAGAATAGAGGCTCACAAGCAAGTTTCTCTGTTACTCCAAATAGGGGCCATACAGCCGGTCCCTATGCCAGAAGTGGGCCTAGGATTTTATTCTCGCCTGTTCCTAGTACCAAAGAAGGGGAACACGTGGAGACCAATTTTGGATTTATCTATCCTCAACACTTATCTGGACATTCCCAAGTTCAAAATGTTGACGTTGCAGCAGCTTTTACCTCTGCTGGGCAAAGATCATTGGATGTTAACTTTGGATATCAAGGAGGCTTACCTTCATGTTCCTATCAGACTAAGTTGCAGGAAGTATCTGCGTTTTCGAGCTGGGACTTCTCACTATCAGTTCTCTGCATTGCCCTTTGGCTTATCTACTGCGCCCAGAGTGTTCACGAAAGTTCTGGCTCCAGTGATAGCTTTCTTCAGGCTAAAAGGAATACAGATCTGTCCTTATTTGGACGACTGCCTGATTCTGGCTCAAGGAAGGGAAGAGCTTCTTCATCATTTGGAATATGTGATAGCAGTGCTAAGATGCCTGGGGTATTCTGTGAACGAAATAAAGTCCAGTCTAGTACCCTCTCAGGACATGTGCTTTCTGGGTGTGAGACTGAATACAGCATCCCAGATGGCCTTTTTAACCCCGGAAAAACAAAAGAGTCTTTCCCTTTACTTCCATCAACTATCTCATCAGTCCGGGCTGACTGCAAGGACAGTCCTTCAAGCCTTAGGGTTCATGGCATCTTGTATTCTGGTGCTTCCCAATGCCAAACTGCATATGTGGAAGCTGCAATGGTATCTCAAAAATGTATGGACACAGCACTGCCAGGATCTGGACACTGTCATTCAAATAATACCTTGCATTCAAAAGGAATTTTTGTGGTGGGCTCAGGAATGTCACCTAAACAAGGGACTCTCTGTGACCCGGCCAGAGGCGAGTCAGATTTTAACGACAGATGCCTCAGACAAAGCTTGGGAGCTCATCTAAATGGAAAGTGGATACAAGACAAGTGGCCTGCCAGACTACAACATCTACATATCAACCTGAAGGAGATGTTAGCAGTCCAGTTTGCATTAATAGCTTTCAAGGAATTACTTCTTCCAGGGCAGGTGTTGATTCTAACAGACAACACAACTGTCATGTGGTACATCAACAAGCAAGGGGAGCATTCTTATCCTCTATGCAGGCAAGCAATGATTTTGTGGGAGACTGCTCTCAGTTTACAGCTCAATCTTCAGGCAAGGTTTCTGCCAGGAGCACAGAACTCCTTAGCAGATGTGTTGAGCAGACAAATTATGGATCCCCACAGTGGAAATTGGATCCTCATGTATTTCAGAAATTGACAGTGTCATGGAGAACTCCAGACATAGATCTGTTCGCTTCTCCACTAAACCATCAGCTGCCAAAGTTTTGCACAAAAGGTTTCATCCCACAGCTTGGAGAGTGGATGTTCTTTCTTTCAATTGGAGCAATCTTCATGTGTATGCCTTTCCACCTCTGCCTCTCCTCCCAAAGGTACTTCTAAAGGTCAGACAGGACAAGCCAAGGATGATTTTAATAGCTCCAGATTGGCCTCGACAGCACTGGTACCCATTACTGAGAAGTCTGGTGCGGAAGCCTCCATGGCCTTTGCCTTGATTCCACACCTGTTGTCACAGGAGGACAGCCATTTGCTCAATGTCAAGCTTCACTCTCTGCACCTAACAGCCTGGCATATTCTGTTTTGAACCATAGTGGGCCTCCACTTCCTCAGCAAGTTTTGAATGTTATTTTGGAAGCTAGAAGGCCTAGTACAAGGAAAGTGTACAGATAAATGGAAGAGATTTTTATTTTGGAGTGCAGCAAAAGATTTTGATGTTTCTGAGCCTAATTTGTGTGTGGCTCTTCAATATCTTACTGAGTTACTGGACAAAGGTTTGTCTTTCTCTTCTATTAAAGTTCATGCTGTAGCAATTTGGCTCACTATGATTGTGACCCACCATTGTTTTCTCATTCTTTGTTCAAGCAATTTCTTAGAGGGCAAAGAATATAAGACCCTACGAAGAGCTCCTACTCCTGCTTGGGATCTCAATTTTGTGTTGGAGAAACTCACTCTACAACCTTTTGAGCCTGCAGCTACTTCTGAGTTGAAATATTTATCATGGAAGACTGCTTTTTGTTGGCCATTACCTCTGCAAGAAGGGTTTCTGAATTGCAGGCCCTTATGGCGGTTGAGCCTTTCTTGATTTTCCATAAGGATAGGGTATCATTACGTACTAATCCTTCTTTTATGCCTAAGGTGGTTTCTAGTGTGGCTTTAAACCAAACTATTCATTTGCCTACTTTTTATGCAAATCCCCAAAATAAAGCGGAAAAGATTTTGCACACTTTAGATGTACACAGGCAGTTCGTTATTATTTGGACAGAACTAAAGGGTTCAGGCAGTCTCAGCAGTTGTTTGTTTCTTTTGCTTTGAGTTCTCAGGGCAAGCCTGTGTTAAAACAAACTATTTCTAAGTGGATTGGGTTTTGCATTGCTTTCTGTTATTCCCATCATGGCAAGGAGATTCCAGCTGGGATTAGGCCTCATTCCACTAGGGCTACTGCCACTTGACAGCTTTTTGAGGAGTGGCAACCAAGGATATTTTGGAGGCAGCTACTTGGAGTTCAGTGCATACTTTCTCTAGGCATTATCACCTGCCACTTTACTCTAAATCCAGGGCTGGTTTTGCCACTGCTGTTTTGCAGGGCATTTTGGCAGCTCCTGCTTCCTTGTAGTTTTGCCATCCTCCCTTACCTCTGCTTTGGGATTCTACCCAAGTGTAAGGACTGCAGCAATGTGAGATGAAGAACATAGTACAGTTTTGTACCTACCATAAATGTAGATGTTCAAGATCCACATTGCTGCAGTCCAATTCTCTCTCCTTCCCCTCTGTAGTTAGAGGTGGTTGTGTGGGTTGGGTTGTACATATTGTGTATATTATATATATTGTACATATAATTAGTGCAAGGGTGGTTGGTTGGTTGTTTGCTGTCTTTTGGTTTTGACCTTTATTTTTAGGGTCTTCTGACATCTGGGGCAGGAAAAGACTGAGGATATGACGTCGGTCATGCGCATTTGTACCCTGACGTCCTGATGTCAGTCAAATGTGCCTTGATCGACGTCAGCCTTATACTTTGGTATTCGGGCCGACCGAGGACAGCGGACTACCCAAGTGTAAGGACTGCAGCAATGTGGATCTTCGAACATCTACATTTATGGTAGGTACAAAACTGTACTTTTCAGAACTACAGGCTTTTATGGCTGTGGAGCCTTTTATTACATTTTACCCAGACAGGGTATCCTTCAGGACCAGTCCTTCTTTTGTGCCTAAGGTGGTATCCATTGTGGCTCTTAACCAGACATTTCACCTGCCAACTTTTTACCCAAATCCACAGAACAAGGGGGAGTGGATTCTGCATTCATTGGACGTACACAGACAACTAAGATTCTACTTGAACAGGACCAAATCTCTAAGAAAGTCTGAGCAACTACTGGTAGCATTTGCTGCAGGCTCAGAGGGGAAGGCTATATCAAAGCAGACTATTTCTAAGTGGATAAGCCACTGCATTCGTTTCTGCTACCTGCATCATGGAAAACCTGTGCCCAAGGGGATCAGATCTCATTCCACCAGGCCTGCCTCTACCTCAGCAGCTTTTCTCAGAGGGGTCCCAACCAAAGACATTCTAGAGGCTGCTACTTGGAGCTCTGTTCATAACTTCACAAAGCATTATCATTTGCCTCTCTCCTTCAAATCCAGGGCAGGCTTTGCCACTGCTGTTCTGCAGGGCCTTATAGCCGCTCTTAATGCTGTTTAGCTCCATCCTCCCATCCATAGCTTTGGGATTCTACCCAAATGTAATGACTGCAACAGTGAAACACGAAGAACATAGTACAGTTGTGTACACTTACCATAAATGTAGATGTTCGAGTGTATTCACTGTTGAAGTCGAGTTACCCACCCCCCTTTTCTATACCTTTTCTTTCCTTCACTGTATACTAAAGCCTTTGTGGTGTATTTGCTATTAGATGACGGTAAAGTTATATTTCTGTTTATTTATGTATATGTATAATTTTGCTCTCCATTTGGGGGACACCTGACATCTGAGGCAAGAAAAACTGAATAAAATGGTGTCGGCTGCATGTTTTATACCCCTGATGACCTGACGTCATGGAAGAAGAGACAGCAACCGACGCAGGACCCAAGACTTTATTCAGGCCGACTGAGGGCAACCTGCCAGCAGATTACCCAAATGTAATGACTGCAGCAAGTGAATACACTCAAACATCTACATTTGTGGTAAGTGTACACAACTGTACTTTTTATGTTTTACTTCTACAATGATTACAGATATTTGGATTTAATTTACAACTTTTCTTTCAAATTTTATAGCACAAGCACTGAGGCACGCATTTCGCATTTGCTAAACAAAGCAACAGTCTTGCAATGAAAACAGACTTAGCATTAAAACTTCTCTGCTTTTGAAACTCACATTCATTGAAATAGCATTGAAACCCACATTCAAATAGAATGCATCTGGGCAGTGGCGGGTTAAGTTTACCTTTGGCCTTTTTTCAAAGCATATCAAATGCATACATTTTTAGGCCCGTGCAAAAGTATGGTAATTCATGTTCCTGATAATAATTGAATTATATCCCTTGTGTAGTACAGCACCTGCGCCACTTGTTACAGTGTATTTTAAATTTATAGTTTTGAACATTTTCCAGTAAGCAGTGAAGCAATTCAAAACATATGAACCAGTAATGACAAACTGCCTAGTTCAGAACATTTCAACCATAAAAGGCCAGTCAAACTTCTATCATTATAATCCACCAGTATTAGTCAATATGCACAATCTCTGCAGTCTGCAGAAGTCATCTGAATTCCACATTACAAAGATCTGAAACTAATGAAGAGATTGTTGCTATAAAACATATATTTCAGTGTTTCATGTACAAATGTAGTGCCCATTGCCCAAGAAGAATAAATTGCCTATGTTACAGTAAAATAAATGGTAAGCTGGTATATTGCAACAGGGAATCTGTGACAAGCTGAAAAAGAGGTTCATAGTTACTAGGCACCAAAGGAGGGCATACTCAGGACAGAACTGCAGCACCGCACCCCCTTAAAATACACATTTACATGCTGTGGGAGTAGAAGCTACAGCCCTCTGTATCAAGATGCACGTATGCTACCTGCTGTGTTACTAACACTGCTTTAAAATTCTATACTACAGTGATACCATTTGTTAAACAAAACAGTAGTGTCACATTTAAGATGTCATATACTTCAGAAAATACATGCTAATATAAAGCCTATTATTCTATCAGCTTCCCAACAGAAATATGTATAATGCCCACCTATTTTGAGGGCTTTCCACAATTATTTTTTTGTATTTGTTCAAAGTTCTTGAGCTAACAAGTTGAAATGTATGCGAAAACGGGCACACTTTTTCTTTTGCTTCAGTTACTTCCCAAACCCAGCTCAAAGGTACAGTTAGGACAGAAATGGACATACGTAAACTCTGCAATATTTACCAGGCTACTGACAAATCAAATTATGGTGACGCTTAGTATTGATCACATAAATCTGAAAAGATGTCTGAATTTATTTGATCAGTCTGTAACACAAGCATATTGAAGAAACAGAAAAGTTAAAACACTTTTTTTTCAAACAATTCACAAGTTTTAAAAAGGATAGCAGTGATAAAAATAAATACAGCCAGCCATATGTCACTTGCCACAAAGGAGGGTAAAAATGTCTAACTTCTAACTCACAGACTATGGGAAAAAATTCATCACACCATCTATACCATGCCATAATTGTAATTATCGATAGCACTGTGGTGTGTGTTATGGTAGGATTTATTCCTGGTGCAGAGTATTTAGTATCCCACACCCCCAGATTATTGTTTAAATTTTTACCATATACAAATGATCTATTCAAGTGACAGCTCTCTTCATTTGCCTGTCACTCCGATGTAGGTAGTACTATGTCATTTTAAATACCAAAATAATTTTGAAAATACAATTCTTAAGCTAGAGTGAAGAAAAATCAATCTTATATCACACCCCATTCAACCAAGGATGTACTGAAATTACTTGCCAGTGCCACAATAAACTCATTTTCCACATATTTTAAATAAGCAAATACAATTTTCCCACACATTTACTAACACTTTTTTCAGGGGCTAAAGTTTCTGGTAGATAAATATTAGTTTCATTAACCTCAGTATATCACGTTCCACCCAGAGGTTTAGAAATGTGCATATGTATTAATTAGTAAATTAATACTTAGGGCAGTTTAGACAAAATACAATAAAATCTTTACCCTTTTCAGCTCTAACACGTGGCAAACAAAAACAACACATCAGAAGTTTGATTGCTATAGTGACATACACTTATAAATATTTACACACCCCCACATCTTAATTTCTATGTGGTTTTACTTCTACACATTTGGACTGAAACTGGGAATAAGAAAAATGAAGTGAAGCAGCCTAAACAAAAAGAGAAGTGGTTAAACACATTGGCAGTTTCTTGCATCTCCTAAAGGAAAACGGGGAACATTTATTCTTCCTGCATTCATGCAAGACAGAAAATGACTGCGTACAAAAAGAGTCCACTGTTTAATCTCACCCACACACACACACAAACACACACACACACACACACACACACACACACACACACACACACACACACACACACGAGAGAGGAAGTCCTAAGTCACTTGATCAGAGGTTAGAGCTGCTGTTATTTTCACATCTCATAGTAGTCACAGCAATAATATATACATTCCCCTGAAGCCTAGAGTTATGCAATTTGTAGGGAAAAAAATGCAGTCTGTGAAGACGGTAGTGTTAGGAAAAGCCTTGTACCTTTCATTTTAATGGGTTCTTATGGCATGCTGGCAATGTGGCATGGGGATGATGGGATTGGAAATGGGGGGGGCAGGGTAAGGGACACAAATACACACTCCGTCTCAAGTGCGCTGCTTTTATGTTTTGACGCCAAACTGGAAACCAGGATTCAGTTAAAAAAAAAAAAAAAGCCGAGCATCTCCATCGACCATCACATCCACGATGTGATGCCTGACATGACGGGCCCGCCGTCTGTTGAAGAACCCTGAAAGAGCTCCTCTTGGCCTAGTCCTGACTGGCTGACTCCAGGAGTCAGGAGTAGGCCAGGATCTTCTTTCAAGGTTCTTTGGCAGGCCTCATGTTAGGCATCGCATAGTGGATGCGATGGTTGATGGAGAAGCTGTTAGCCGCAGATTTTGTCTGCAGTCTGCACAGGCAAAGGCAAGCATGGCATGAGACCGGGAATGGGGAGGGCAGGGGCACTGGACACCAAGGGAGAACACTGGACACACACTCGCGTCAGCTCACTTGACTCCATCTCAAGTGAAGTGCACCATTTTGGTGCCAAGCTGGCCTGGAAGCCTACAAAAAAAAAATTACCTCAGGACTCAGAAGTCAGGACTGAAGTTTCTTTCTTGGTTCTTCTCTTCCCAGTTCCTTCCAACTCAACCCAGAACCGACACACCTACCTTAAGTTCAGTCAGGAGGACTCAGTAGAAGTCAGTAATCTCTCTCCTCTTGACGAGTACACTAGTCTAGGAGTCTCTTCTTTCTTTGTTTTTCTCTCCAACCCAGTCGAACCGACACCTACCTTCACTTCCTTCAAATCGCAGCACACCAGTCTGCCACACGACTCTCACGATACTCCTCGCTGTGTCTGTCAAGTCAGGAGGAAGTGTGATAATGTGGTCATGAGTCTTCTACTTGCACCCAGTTATCTAATGGCTGTAGATGGAGAGATGCAGTTTAAGGAGGAAATTGAGGCTGTCAGTTATGCATCATGTGTCTTCCACCTCCAATAACATCTCCTCTCTGAACGAAGCAGGCTTTACAAAAAAAAAAAAAGCTGAAAGTTTTCAGAAACGATGTTTTGCCACATCATCCACAGGTAGCTTAAAAAAAAAAGTTTCCAGAAACGATGTTTTGACAAATCATTGCACAGGTAATTTATGAAAATCCAGGGGAGGTGCAAGTGCACCCCCTTGCACCTGCTTGCGGGTGCCTTTTTTTCGTATCACATCACAATGACAAATTGAAATATTACTGCAATATGAACTGTAGTGTTACGGAACCAATTGGCACTCGATATAATGCCTTCTAGAAAAGGGGGGGCCATGTGCCCTCATAAAAATCATTGTTGTTCTTGTATTACTGGCTGCCATAATAAACAGAAAAAGTTGGCCAGTGTCATGGAGCAGAGGACCAAATATTTGGACAGTACTAAAATTGTACATGTTTTAAATGGTTGGGCAATGTATTTGTAAACTGAAAACTGATATATTACAAGGTATAAAACTGGTATTATTATTTTAATTGTTTTAATATTTTCTGTTCTAAAGACTGTAATCACAAAGTCTTAGATCACACCTGCACGTGAAATGCCACTTATACCTAATGAATGAAAACTCAATCACTACAGATGAAGCGTATTTATCAAATTAAAAAAAAAATCAAAATATAATTGTGTATTTTATGACACTAGTAGTGTCAAAGGAGGGAGTCTGTTAGAGAAAAATGCATCTCTCATGATTATTCTACACAAAATGCTTATTAACTTACAATTTCTTCACAAATATGTTTAATGAGTTATTTAATATTTGTTCATGTTAAAAATGATATGTAGTATAGATGCATAGTTATGCAAACCACAAGTACTTATTGTAGTTCTGAGTGTTTCACAACTGCATTCTACTATCAAGCTGCAAGTGTATTAACAGATGACTAAATGTAAAAAAGAGAATAGTGCTGAAGGGGTTAAGAATGTTATAAAGACTGGTTTGTGAAAGCAAGAAAGAACACACTGTATGTAAGATGTTCATCGTGTTTCACTGTTGCAGTCTTGACTGTAGGGTTCTCCCCTGCCGACAGGCAGTCCTCGGTCGGCCAGAATCCCAAAGTCTGGGTCCGGCGTCGGCTGTTCAGCCATGCTCCCTGACGTCAGAGCGCCAGGAGTACAATGCTGACATTTCTCCAGTCTTTCTTGCCGTGCGGTGATAGCAGTTCGCATTTGCCGGTCGGCTGACTCCTGACAATTTTTGCTAAACGTACTTCAGTCCGAAGACTTTCTTCTCCTACTCAAAGCTAAGTACCCGTTGAAACTTTTTCTTGCTCCAGTCCGATGTCAGAAAAGTTAATAATTGTATTTCATGTGGGAAGCAAATACCTCATAAGGATTTTCATTCTTACTGTATTCCTTGCTTAGGCCCTGACCACGACGTAGCTAGTTGTCGGTTTTGTGCTAGATTCAATCAACGTAAGATTAAATGAAGGTACGATTTTGCATTTCATTACTTCGGTAGGCGCTTTAATTACAAAATGTCGTCGGATTCGGTTCCGGCTACCGGAGTTCACAAACGACGGAAGGATAAAGACAGGCCTCCGAGGTCCAAATCGGACGATATTGTACAAGCAGAGCCAGCTTCAGGTTCGGCCGTCGTCAGTGAAGCGCTTTTGCAGCCCCTGTCGGCCATTTTGGAACCAATGGCCAAAACGGACTCCCACGAGGAGCCAACTAGGCCTTTGAATATTTCTGTTGCAGGACCTTCGGACAATGCTCCTTCGGATGGGTCCGGAGCTGCTGTGCAGGTACCGGCTTCCGAAGAGGTTTTCAGGCCTACTCAGCTTCTAATAAAGGCAAAGCCAAAGACAAAGGCAAAGACTCCTTCCAAATCAAAGACTACAGCTCAGGCCTCTTCTGATCCGGCACCCAAGTCTCAGAAACAGTAACTTAAGATGGCGGAGGACTTACTTACTATGATTAGGGGTTCAAATCCCCCTCCAGATAAAAGGCCAAGGCAGGAAGTGTATTATGACTCCTCTGATCAGGCTTCTGTTTCTTCAGTTTCTTCTTCTGACCAGGAATATTCTTTCCCTCCTTATGAGGATTCTGATGCTGAGGAATCCATTCCTTCAGCTTCTCCCCCTGAGGATTTTTCTTTTGGGGAAACTTTATATGAAATGAGGGAACATTTTCACTGGGAAGGACAGGAGTACTCAGAATCTAAGAAAAGATTTAGGGATTTTCTTCTTCTTCCCCAACATAGACCCCTGGCTATCCCTCCTATTTTGGATATTGTGGATGAGGCCTTTTCAGAGGCTAACTTAACTCCGGACTCTTTTCCTCCAGCTCCTGCTAAGCCAGACAGATATTATAGGGTTCCTGATTCCCACCAGTTTTTGTACAAGAATCCTACTGCTGATCCTGAAACCATTTCTCAGGGTCCTAAGGGGGTTAAGGCCGCTACTGCTAAAACCCCATTCCCACTGAGAAGGATTCCAGATCTTTAGCAAGATGGGGCAAAAGTGTACACTTCTGCTACTTTATCTATTAGGGCTTTAAACTGTCAATTTCATATGCTGAAATACCAGCAATTTCTTCTGTCTGTTTTGAAGCAAAAGCTAACTTCCATTTCTGCTTGTGCAGATGATAAGGAATTACATGACTTAATGCATGCCACTGAACAAGTTGGGAAGCATGGTTTACACTGTGGATTTGATGCCTTGGAGGCTTCTTGTAGGGCTGCTGCCTCTGGTACAGTCATTAGAAGGCATGCTTGGTTAAAGGAACAAAACTTGCCAGATCAAGTAAAAGCTAAGTTATTGGATGCTCCTGTCGAGCATAATGTTTTGTTTGGACCTAAGGCTGAAGAGGTGATAAAGAAGATGGAGGACAAGGCAAAATCCATGCAAACGGTTAAGGATTTCTTACAAGTACAGCCACCCAGATTTAGTAGGAATTGGCCTACAAAAAATTGGTGCTTTCCCAATTCAGACAGGCCTCAGAGGGGTAGATGCAGATGCTCCCGAGGAAGACCTCAAACGCAAGCCTCTTATAGACCAAGACAGTGGACTGCTTCCACCCCTAGGGGAGGAGAGGACAGGTCGCAAGCTCATAGAAAACAGGCTCAATGACTCCCTCTGTTGGGCTACAGGAACTTCTTGCCTGGAAGCCCCACTCGGAGGAAAACTTTCTCTTTTTCACCTAAATTGGACTCATATAACCCAAGACAAATGGGTTCTGGATGTGGTTTCAAGTGGTTACAAATTCCATTTTCATACCCTACCAAGACCAAGCGGATGGCCGGATCTTCCAAAACACCAGTGGTTAGAGGCCTTAAACCAGGTGGAGGCTCTCCTGGCTATGAAAGCCATAGAACTGGTTCCACTTTCAGAGATGGGACAAGGTTTTTACTCAAGGCTCTTTCTAGTCCCCAGAAAGCAAAACTCATGGAGACCCATTCTGGATCTGTCAGTCTTGAACACTTTTCTCGAGATACCAAAATTCAAGATGCTTACTCTACAGCAGCTACTTCCAATGCTGACCAAAAATGCATGGATGGTAACTTTGGATTTCAAGGAGGCATATTTACACTTTCCCATCAGGCAGGAATGCAGAAAATACCTCAGGTTCAGGGCAGGATCGAGGTACTATCAATTCTCTGCACTGCCCTTTGGATTGTCTACTGCGCCCAGGGTCTTCACCAAATGCCTGGCTCCAGTAGTAGCTTATTGCAGACTCAAGGGAATTCAAATTTACCCTTATCTGGACGATTGTCTAATTCAGGCAGACAGCCAAGGATGTCTTACTCCAGCATCTAGAATTTGTTCAGCACCTTCTCAAGTTCCTAGGATTCTCTGTAAACATAAAAAAGTCAAATTTGACACCCTCACAACAGATACCTTTTCTGGGTGCTCTTCTAAACACCACAACTCTGTTTGACATCTGAAAAACAATTACAGCTGGTTTTAACTTTCAAAACCTTGGCAACTTTAACTCTGCTTTCTGCAAGGAAATTCCTGCAGGCTTTGGGTTACATGGCCTCCTGCATCCTTCTCGTACCATATGCAAGACTACATATGAGGAAAATTCAGTGGTACCTAAAAAGTGTATGGTCTCAGCATTGCCACAGTTTAGACATACAGATCATCATCCTGCGTTGTCTCCAAAAGGAATTCCTTTGGTGGTCCAAGACATGTACTCTAAACATAGGAAAACCCTTCAGTCTGCCTCCAGCCACTCAGATACTAACCACGGACGCTTCAGATTATGCATGGGGAGCCCATTTTCAGGGCAACTGTCTGCAGGGCCTTTGGACAAAGGATCAGAAGCTCCTGCATATCAATTTAAAGGAAATGTTAGCCATACAGAATGCTCTATTGGCCTTCAGGAATCTTCTACAACCAGGACAGCTACTAATACGGACAGACAACACCACAGTTATGTGGTACATAAACAAGCAAGGGGGATCTCATTCCTATCCCCTTTGCAGACTAGCCATGAATCTATGGAACACAGTTCTAGCTTGCAAACTGGACCTTCAAGCTCAATTTCTACCAGGGAAGCAAAACTTCCTGGCAGACAGTCTGAGCAGAAACCTAGAAACCTGTCAGATCCACACGAATGGATGCTGGACACCAAAATATTCAGGATGATTACAGCAGTCTGGGGATGTCCTCACATAGACCTCTTTGCATCCCATCTCAATCATCAACTACAGATTTTTTGCACCAGGACTTTCCACAAACTAGCTTGGAAAGTGGGTGCACTATCATTCAGTTGGAGAAACCTTTCGGGGTATGCCTTCCCGCCTCTACCTCTTCTTCCACGGGTGTTATTAAAGATCAAACAGGACAAACCCAAGATGATAATTTTGCTGGCCCCAAATTGGCCTCGACACGTTTGGTACCCAACTCTGAAAAACCTTTGTCTGGAGCCCCCTTGGGTATTACCACAGACTCCGAACCTTCTGTCCCAGCACTAGGGTCAGGTTCTGCACTCCCATGTCAAAACTCTCAGCCTGGCGGCCTGGTTAATCCAGGGTCCTTGATTCATTCTCTCCTACCCAAGCAGGTTATGGATGTCATTTTAGAAGCCAGACGTCCTAGCACTAGAAAATCTTATGCAGGAAAATGGAAAAGATTTTGCACCTGGATGCAGGTTCAGGATTCAGATCCTCTTATTCCTAACATTCCTCTGATTTAACTTTACCTGACAGACCTCTTACATAAGGTTCTCTCTTTCTCTTCCATAAAGATCCATGCTTCTGCTATTTCTGCTCATTATAATACAGACCCTCCTATCTTTTCTCATCAGCTCATGAGACAGTTTCTCAGAGGAGCTAAGAATTTAAGGCCCCCTAGATCTCCTCCTATTCCTGCTTGGGATCTCAACTATGTTTTGGAAAAACTCACCTTACCTCCTTTTGAGCCTGCTGCCACTTCTGACATCAAGTTTTTATCTTGGAAGACAGCCATTCTGTTAGCTCTGACCTCTGCCAGGAGAGTTTCAGAGTTGCAAGCTCTCATGGCTGTGGAACCTTATATTATTTTTCATCAAGACAGGGTGTCTTTGAGGACTAATCCTTCTTTCATGCCTAAGGTGGTTTCCAAAGTGGCTTTAAATCAAACTATTCACTTGCCAACTTTTTTCCCCAGTCCTCAAAATAAGGGGGAAAGGATCTTGCATTCCTTGGATGTACACAGACAACTACGTTTTTACCTGGGCAGAACCAAGGACATCAGGAAATCAGAGCAATTGTTTGTTTCTTATGCTTCAAGTTCCCAAGGTAAAGCTATTTCAAAACAGACCATTTCTAAATGGATTGCTCATGGAATCAGATTTTGTTATTCACATCATGGAAAGCAAATCTCAGGGAGTATAAGGATTTACTCTACCAGAGCTGCTGCCACTTCAGCTGCCTTCCTCAGAGGAGTTCCTACCAAAGACATTTTGGAAGCTGCAACTTGGAGTTCAGTGCATACTTTTTCCAAGCACTACAATCTACCTCTTTACTCTAAGTCTAGGGCAGGCTTTGCTTCTGCTGTTTTGCAGGGCCTTTTAGCCGCCCCCTCTTCTTTATGACCACCTCCCTTTTATTCTGCTTTGGGATTCAACCCTACAGTCATGACTGCAACAGTGAAACACGATGAACATAGTACAGTTGTGTACACTTACCATAAATGTAGATGTTTGAGTGTCTTCACTGTTGCAGTCTGGGTTTCCCTCCCTCCTGTCCCCTCTTATTTTTTCTTTTGTGTGGTTCCCTTCTTCACCCTTCTTTTAAGGTGTATTTGCAAAGGGTATGGGATCTTACTCATTTTGGAGCACCTGACATTTGGGGCAAGAAAAACTGGAGAACATGGCGTCGGCTGTCAGCTTTGTACTCCTGGCACTCTGACGTCAGGGAGCATGGCTGAACAGCCGACGCCGGACCCAGACTTTGGGATTCTGGCCAACCGAGGACTGCCTGCCGGCAGGGGAGAACCCTACAGTCATGACTGCAACAGTGAAGACACTCAAACATCTACATTTATGGTAAGTGTACACAACTGTACTTTCTGACCTTCCCAGGCTGGGATGGGTAGTTACAAGGAATGTTGGGGAGTTAGAATGTACTGGTACTAAAATGTACAAGGTCAAGAAACAAGACTGATTAACAAGTTAGATGGATTCTGTTTTTCTAATAAAAACATTATTGTTGAGTGTTCACATGCAGCAACACGAGGGTCTGCAGAAATTGTATTTGACCACATCAGTATTCTGCATGCATGATACTGATAAGAAAAGTAAATAAGAACTGTGTATTTTTGCTGCTTGGAGTCTCTGACTTTAAATTGTGTAGATAGTCTCCCAGCACTGACGTATGTGGATTTAAATAAAATGTTTTGCACATCCTGAAGAGTTATTAAGACTAAAAGGTAATTAATGTTATTTATGTACTTCTTAAACTGCACTTTAACAATACCACAAGCTAAAAACTTGATAAAAGTTTTAAAAAGATTCAAAAGAACCAATACAGAAGCCTATTCGAAGCCCTAGACTGGCCTTCCTTTACCAGACAGGTTCCAATTAGCACAGTTCTCTCACAAAAGTGCAAACGGGCCCCTTCCAATCCAAAAAGGGCTGGAAAATGTACTCGGTACAAACAAACTACTACAAACAGTTCCAGAAGCAGCAAGCCTGTATCTGGACTATGCTACAGCTGCTAGCTACCCTAGTTTCAGCAGGAAACAATAGACAATGTTTAAAGCAACAGAAAGATAGCAGTGGACACTAAAAATGTTTAAAACAGCAGAAAATCAGCAAGGTGGCCCTAAAGAATGTTTTAAATAGTTTATAGATAAGTTATTTAAACACTGCTTGGCAGGAAAACCAGAACAGACAGAAGATAGCTTAAGATGCTTCAGATGAGTCATTAAGCCATTTTCTCATCTACTTTAGTTGGTGGTAGCTCAAGTGGATATAAAAGATCCCACAGCATCCATTGAAAAGTGTAGGGGGACGTTCCCCATTGCCGTTACCAAATTCCCCCAGTGATATAAATACCACCTTGGGTCTGCCATGAAGAGAGGCCACTAACCTAGTAGTACTAACCCAGTCATCAAGGGGTAAATAAATAAATTAATATATGCCCCTACCAATCAGGTAGATGTATGTTGCAGACAATATAGTAACAGTAATGCACAAGTGAGTGTGAGTAATACTAGTTTTTTTACCCATGGTTGGCATGGCTTGATCACAAGGGCAGTGCTTGAGTCGTGAAACATATGCATACGTGAGTAAAGTCAGCATTACTCACACAAAGCAGTGGATTTCTCCTATTATACAGTGCCATTATTAAAAAAAATAATTGTAATGCCTCAGTGAATTCTACTACCTTTCAGTTTTGGGGATGGCTTCCTTATGTACTGCACCTGCATGTGACAAATATGTTCTAGTATATACACAATATGTTAGGATAAATAAAGACATAGGGGACTTGCAGCATTGGATCCAACCCAGTTTGGCTTTGTCAAGGGCAGATCATGCCTTTTAAACTTGGTTGACTTTTTCAAAACAGTCACCAAGGCCATTGACGAGGGAAAGGCAGTCCACACAGCCTACCTTGACCTGGCAAAGGCTTTCGACACAATACCCCACTTGGGTATCATTGAAAAACTCACCAGCTTAAATGTAAACCCATACATCACAAGATGGGTTGCAAACTGGCTAAGTGACAGAACCCACAGGGTCAGAGTTGCTGGCGCCATGTCAGACTCAAAGCCTGTCACAAGTGGTGTCCCACAGGGTTCAGTCCTGGGCCCACTCTTGTTCGGCATCTACTTTTCAGAAGTACAAGCAAACACAGGAGGATTATGGCTGACAAAGTTTGCAGATGACTGCAAACTGGGCACCGTAGTTGAAAACCCATCTGACACAGATATCCTTCAGAAGGGTCTCATAGAGACGGATAACTGGTGCCAGAGCCATGGCCTAAAGTTAAACGCCAAAATGCATAGTCATACCCTTGAAAAACAAGGTTACCCCTAGTTACCATAGGCGGCAATTCACTAAGCACAGAAGAGGTTATCAGGGATCTGGGGACCCAGGTTGACAGTAACCTTTCGTTTGACACTCACATTGCCAAAGTAGTTAGGAAGACCTTCTACATCGCCCACCTGATCATGAAGGGATTCACTTCTAGATCAAGGGAAGTCATCATTCCCCTGTACTCATCACTCATCAGACCAATGATTGAGTACAATGCCCCATTCGAATGTACCTGACCCGACACCTGCAGCAATTGAAAGGCCCCAAAAGTTCCTTACCAAAAGGATAAAGGGTCTCAAAAATATGTCTTATGCTGCCCGACTGAAGGAACTCCAGCTCTACTCAGTCGCTTACCGTCTGCTCAGAGGTGACCTGTGCCTGACATACAAGGCCATGTCCAACCCGGAATTAATGAACATGCTTCACCTCAAAAAATCCAAATCCATCAGAACTACAAGGGCAGGAGACTTAAACCTTAACACGACTATTACTAGGACGTGCTGGAGGGACAGATTCATCACCCAGAGACTCCCTATGCTGTGGAACGAAATCCCGGTGCATGTGAGGCAGAGTACCTCGCTGGCTTTATTCAAGAGAAATCTTGACCAATGGATGGGAGATCGCAGGTATACCCCAGGGATAACCTCAGTGTCACTGCTGGACAGAGGCACAGCAAAATAATGGGCTTAGTATCCTTCAAACTAAAGGGGTGGCGAAAGCCACAAAACTCTGGGCTAGGCTTATAAATGCCCAAGGGCAGATAGCCTAGTATGAACCTATGAACCTATGATAAATGTAGTCTGTATTACTTTTCTTTGCTTCAGAACTCAAGTGTGTACATGTGCCCTATCCTTTTTGTAAGGATGCTTGTTGGCTGCTGTTGTCTTACATGGAATTTCAAAGAATTTTTTAAAATGTTTTCTCACAAAGTTTTTTTTTCTTTTGTGTGTATCAAAAGGAGGTTTTCTTCCATACTGTTCTTGTATAGTTATTGTTTCTCCACTTAGCAAGTAAGAGAATATGGAGGCTGTAGCTTTTGTAAAGTTACTTTCAGCTGGACTTGTGTGTGGATGTCTGGGTTTACAGCAGGTATGTTGATTTCCGCTTCCAGTCAGCATGCCCATTTTTGAATAGTAATTACAGTCCGTTGCATAATTTGCAGCATATGCCTTTTCTTTGTGTCTTATAAGATTTTATAGATTATATAAGGCTGAACAAAAACAGTGCTTGTTGTATTAATTTTGTTGTGCATTTTACAGCAGTTTGTCAAATTAATGTCTTATTATTTTTCTTTCACATATGCACAAACATTTTGGAATATGTTGCTTTTAATTCACATTTAAGAAGTTGGATCACTTAAAGCTTTGAAGTATTATAGAAATTTTAGATGCACTTAAGCTTTTCATTATAAATGATAATTGAGGTGCTTGTAGTGAAACAGTTGAATGCATTACTTTGGCTGCTGCTTTAATGCCACAGACATTATGAAGGTTAACGTTCTATTAGTGGAAATGTGATTTAATACTGCATTCCTTTCAGAAGCAGAAGGTCAGCATGTGCAATAAAAAGTCTAGTTAGGACTGCCTTGATTATATCTACTTAGTGATGTAGTATTATATTTTCAGAGACTGATCTAAGTCATTGCAGCAGCAATTTGCTGATTGCATATTGTCATAATTTCTTTATAATCTCCAGTGTTCCAGATGTTTTTTGTTGAAAACATTTCTGTTTCTGTCAAACACCTGCTGTTTGGAAGGGTTTAGCTTTCTTGCCTTGTATTTTAGGTGATAATGTTTTATGTCTGGTTTTGGCCTGAATTTTGCTAAATAACAGGCTTATTGTGACTGCTTATTTGAACTGTTTCTTTCTGAAATTGGTGCGCATTGTTGCTGTAGCATAGACCAGATTCAGGCCTGCTGAATCTAGCTTTGTTTTTATAACTTGAGCACTGATCCAATTCCATCTTTTTTTGGAGAAGGTTCCCCTGCACCCTAGTAAGCAGGGGTGTGCAGTTAGAACTTGTCTGATTGAAGACTGCTGGAATAGGGCTCAGTTTTGAGCTTTTTTCCTGGTTAATTGGGTAACTTGTTTAAGTCAATTTGTTCGTTTTCTATTGTTTTATATATATATATATATATATGTGTGTGTGTGTGAGTGTGTATATATATATATATATATATATATATATATATATATATATATAAAATTGCACTTTATTTATCTGCTTTTACTGTATTTGTGTTTCTTCCTACTTTATTACTTGGGGCATTGACTACAACTCTGATCTGCGATATATAGCAATAAGTAACCTTTTCTGCGCTTTTAAACTGCTCTTTTGAGTGTATCTGCTTTATTTTCTTAAAAAAATATATATATACTTGCTTCCCGCCTTTCTAAGCTAGTATAGTCCAGTTTACAGGTTAGTGCTGAATTCAGGGCTGTGTTACAAATCTCTGTGTTTGCCCACACCTTACTTGGATAGAAGGAAGTTTTTCTGTTCACCTGTGAGAGAGGGGAGCTTTGAGCAGCCTATCTGTCCCTGGAGGAGTGGTTTCAGCCCAGAAATTAGTAGTTTATTGGCCATTTTGGGTTAATTTCTATCTCTTTCTTTTCCCTGCTATAAATACCGTGTTTGCCTGGTTTTGCGTGCCAGGCAGCACCGGTTAGCTAGGGTAAAACTATTCCCGGCTCCACAAAGTCTCCTCTTCAATTTTTCCCTTGGAACTAGACAAACTTTCAACATAAGCACTCAAGCCATTCATTTCTCAGCCCAGCACATGCTCAAAACTTATAGCAAGCACTTATAAACCCTAGCACTGGACACTCCTGTACTGTACAGAAGGACAAGGCTCTCTATTCGACCTTACCAGCCATCCAGTAAAACAGTTCACTGTACCTATCCAGGCATGTCCAAAGGGCAGTTTCAGGTGTACTCTCCAGTCCAACTGGTGAATCTAGGCATTTTGAGGCAATGTTACAACTGCCTCATGTACACAGACAAACCCCCTCCTCCTGCCACCAAACTACATGCGAGAGATGCAGTTATACAGCCAAACTAGAGGCTAAGCTCTCTCAACCCAAGACTGGATCAGACAGTCAGGAGGAGAAGGAAAATACTTGCATCACACCACCAGTCTTAAATAGACCCATTAAACCAGCACCGGCAAAAAGCACACATAAATACATGAAAACATACTCGGAGGCTCTAAATAAAAATCTGCAAAACCAACAGACACCTCCAAAGTAAACATCCAGGCAACCTCCACCCTCCAACACAAACCATGAAACACACCCTTCACAAAACCAGTGTGCCATGCATCACAGCCCTTAAGGCAAAATAACATACCCAACATACTAGTAATAGGTGACTCTATAGTCAGGCACACTGACGTCCCACTCAGTAGGCTGAATAAGGAGAAAGTTACTGTTAGCTGCCTGTCGGGTGCCAGGATCCGCCACATAACACAGGCACTCATGTCACTCCAGAACAAGTGCAAATATGACTCTGTCGTTGTCCATGTTGGTGTGAATGACCTGAGCTGTACCTCCCTGGACTACATGAAGAGAGACATGGAAGAGCTCTCTGATCACGTAGCCCAGGCCGGTATGACCCTGACCCTGACTAGCATCCTGCCCTCACCAAGAATGATACCACTGTATAAAGAAACAATTCTCGATTTCAACAATTGGCTAAGTTTATGGTGTCAGTCAAAGGGGATACAGTGTCTGTCCGCCTGAGATGACATGCTTGACAAGCCACTCTGCTTCGCTAGAGACGGCTTGCACCTGTCACCCTTCCTTAGGCTTTCAAATACTGGCCAAGGCTCTTACCACCCTCATAGTGCCTTTTTTAGGTCAGGCTCAAAAGACAAACCACCACCGTAAACAGCACAAGTAACAAAAAACTGAGGGTAATGCTACTCAATGCCAGAAGTCTATATCTCAAAATGCATGCACTTGAGGCACTCCTCAGTATGGAGAAAATCAATGTATGTGCAGTAACGGAAACCTGGTTTAAGGCTTCAGAGAGCACCCCAGCACTACCAGGCTACAACTCATACCATACATTTCGGCCACAGAATCCAAACCAAAATACAAAAGGCGGGGGCATATCCATATTCATCAAGGATACTCACACCTCCAGGTTAGTGGCACAGCACGATGCTTCAGAGATCGTCCACGTGCAACTAACAATGGTCAAAACTGCAGTTCAAATTGTAGCTTGCTACAGATCATCCACCATGTCCCAGGACCCCCATTCCGCATTTCTGGAAACACTGGGAAACATAAAGGTCCTACCAAACACCCTAATATTGGGTGATTTCAGTTACCCAAACATTAACTGAGAGAACTACTCAAGTACTAACTCCCTTGCCCAACTTTTCCTAGAATTTATAAACTCAAACGCCCTGGTTCAAATTGTCAACACTCCCACCAGATTTGACAACATATTGGACCTGGTCATCACCAACATGGGTGACCGGTGTTCCACACCAAAGGTCAACCCCTCGCTGGTTAGATCTGACCATAAACAAATCACTTTGGATATCCATATTCCACTCCCACCCCTGGACAAGAAAACCACCGTGAAAAACTTTTCAAAAGCAAACTTCACATTACTTAAGACCTAGGTGGAAAGTTTCAAAGCTCCCATGCTGAAGGATAACACTGTCCAAGCTGCAAAATCCTTTTCTGATGCATTCTACGGGCAGCTACAAGAATGTATGAATTGTGCTATCCCAAGCAAAACCAAGACTCACTCCTACAAGAAAAGGAAACCAGTCTGATGGTCTCCTGCCATAAACATGCTATACAATAGAAGGAGGAAACTAGTACAGAAAAGAGTAAAATCCCAAGAAGGGAAGACATCCCTGATCAGTATCAGCAAGAAACTATGATCCCTCATAAAATCATCAAAGACGAGCTTTGAAAGAAAAATTGTCAAGGACTCCAAAGGTAACCACAAGGCATTCTTTATCTAGGTCAAGAATCTAAGTGGCAATGCTCAGATCTGCTCGGAGTTAGTGCAGAATGGCACAAAATACACTGAACCGACCGATATCGCCAACATCCTGGTAGACAGGTTCAGTGCAAACTTCACCCCCTCTCACCCCCAAAAGGGCCCATAACAATACCAGAAGAATGTAGAGTCCCTGAAATCACAGACACTCAGGTTAAAACAGCCCTCTTCAAAACCAACATCACAGCATCAATGGGACCGGACGGTGTCTCAGGCTGTGTCCTACACGAGCTCAAAGATGAACTAACCCCTCACCTAAACACACTGTTCAAACTCAGCCTCTCTACAGGCTACATGCCCATATAGTGGCGCACAGCAACGGTTATTCTGCTCCACAAAGGTGGAGCCACAACAGACCCCAGGAACTATCGCCCTATAAGCCTGACTGGCTTGGTCTGCAAGGCTATGGAGCACATCATCATGGAACTCATTAACAGAGACATTGGGAACCTCCAAACACTGGACCCTACCCAGTTTTGACTTTAAGGGCAGATCATGCCTCCTAAACTTGGTGGACTTCTTTGAGACAGTTATCAAGGCTATAAAGGAGGGAAAGGTGGTACACACAGCCTACCTAGACCTCGCTAAGGCCTTCAAAACCATTCCCCATTCTGGTATTGTAGACAAGCTCAACAGCCTGAACATAAACCCCTACGTCACAAGATGGGTTGCCAACTGTCTCACGGACAGAACCCACATGGTGAGAGTTGCGGGAGCTAGGTCCGACTAAACCAGTTACAAGTGGTGTTCCCCAGGGCTCAGTACTAGGACCCCTCCTGTTCAGCATATACTTCTCAGAGGTACAGGCAAGCACAGGAGGACTATGGCTGACCAAGTTCGCAGACGACTGCAAACTAGGGGCTATAATTTACTCTCCGGCTGACACAGACATCCTCCAAAAGGGTCTCACTGAGATGGATACCTGGTGTCAAAATCATGGCCTCAAGCTAAATGCCAAAATGTGCATAGTCATCCCCTTTGGAAAAAACAAAGTACCCACAAACTACCACATAGGTGATAGTCCCCTAAATAAGGAAGACATAATAAGGGATCTGGGGACCCAAGTAGATAGTAATCTCACGTTTGTTAATCACATTGCCAAAGTGGTTAGAAACTCCTTCTACATGGCCCACCTAATCACAGAAGGGTTCGCATCCAGATCAAAAGAGGTCATTGTGCCCCTCTTCTTATCAGACCCATCATAGAGTACAACACCTCATTTGGGATGTACCTTATAAGTCACCTGCAACAGCTGGAAAGACCACAGAAGTACCTCACCAAGAGGATCACTGGCCCCAAACAGATGCCCTATGCAGCTCGACTGAAGAAACTCCAGTTGTACTCGGTTGCATACCGCCTACTCAGAGGTGATCTCTGCCTGACATACAAGGCCATGTTCAACCCAGAATTGATGGACATGCTCCACCTAAAGAAAACCTTATCTCCTCTAGCCACACACTCTAGGGATCTAAACCTCACCCCGACAATAAATAGAACATGCTGGTGGGCTAGATTCCTGTCCCAGAGACTTCCCATGCTTTGGAACAGGATCCCAATCTATATTAGGCAGAGCTCCTCGCTAACACTCTTCAAAAGAAACCCTGACGAGTGGATGGGAAACAGAAAGTTTACCTCGGGGAATCACTTCAGTGGCTCTGCTGGACAGAGGCACAGGGAACTAATCTACGGGGGCAGCGAAAGCCAGCACATTCTGGCTAGGCTTATAAATGCCTTCAGGCAGGTAGCCTAGTACCAACCTATGAACCCTATATGCAGTTTCTTTTCTCATAAGTAAGTTTGTTTTTCTTACTGTATTTTCTCCTCAGTGTTTTAGTCTTTTTTGCACCCAGCACTGTACATTAAACAGCAGAATCTTGCCATTCTTAGATTTTGTACCATCTGCATGATTTGCTTGAGATTAGGCCATGGCATGAAGAACTGTGTACTTTATTTGTTTGTTTGTCTTTTCGGCTTTTCCCGGTAAGGGGTCGCCACAGCGGAACTCCGGTCCGCTAATGATTGGCAGTAGATTTTTATGGTGCCGAGTTGCCAGCCCAACCTCCAGCGAAGGCACGCCCATTCACGCATGTCTACACCACTCTACCGCGGGGAGGACATGCAGACTCCACATAGAGGGCACTCCAGATGAGAATCGAACAGGAGAACCTCTTGCTGTGAGGCAACAACGCTACCGCTGCACCACTGCGGCTAACCTGCTAGTCTAAATTAATAGTATCTCACTAAATTACCTTTAGCTCATACTCTTAATTTAAAATTATGTATATTTGCAGTTTACTAAATATGTAAAAAAAGATGTCCAGGGATGCTGTAAAACGGAAGACATCTGGAGGGAGTTGGGCATCTTGTGATTTAATTTATATAATGATGTTATTACTGCATTTCTGGGCAGCCACAGTGGTGCAGCAGTTAGCGTTGCTGCCTCACAGCAAGAGGTTCTCTGGTTCGATCCTCGGCTGGGGTGCCTTCTGTGCAGAGTCTGCATGTCCTCCCTGTGATTGCGTGGGTTTCCTCCGGGTTCTCCGGTTTCCTCCCACATCACAAAGACATGCTGTAGGTGGATTGGACACTCTAAATTGGCCCTAGGTGTGTGTGTGTGCATGTTTGTGTCTTCTGTGGAAGGTTGGGCGCCGGGCTGGCAACTCGACACTGTAAAACTCCACTGCCAGTCATGAGTGGACAGGTGATCCGCTGTGGCAACCCCTAACCGGGAAAAGCCAAAAGAAGAAGAAGATTACTGCATTTCTGTTTAGAAAAGAGATGTGATTTCCTACTAATCAGTTTTTCATTTCAGTGTTTTTCCCAGTGGAGATTTCCCTCTCTGTAATTAGCTTATGGTGTTTTTTAAACTTATTTGTCATCTAAGTTTTGGATTGGTCCAAGTGTATATTTTTTAGCCAGTCTTTCTGGCAGTACAGATAATTTACGGGAGGGCAAAATCAGCAAATAGACATGTGACAACAGTACTGCTAAGTGTAATATAAAGGTGTCATCAGTATCACTGAGGCAACAATATGCAGTACTGAGAGCTTCATTTTATGTTGTCTGTCTTTGCTTTTCTGCTGTGCTTTCCATCATTTGTTTTCTTCTGGTGGGACAGAATGATCATTCTGACAATCTATACTTAGCAGACAAATTTTCTGCGTAGTACTTACTGACTGCTTTTAGACAGCTCAATCTTCTAGACTCCATTTCCTCCCATGCGTGATCGTATTAGTTAACATGATCAAACACCTAGGACCAGTTTATACTGCTGAGTGGTTAGCCCTGCCAAGGTAAGGAGTCTTTGATCCCTGTTCACCTTTAGAGAAGATAATGCACACCACAGGTGTTGCCTGAAGCAGCTGGTCTACACAATCCTTCCCCCAACAGGCACCATATAGTGTGTGGCACTACCCACAGCTGCATTCAGTTTTAAGTGTACAGTGTTGCGACATACCACTCAAGTTTGAGGTGTAAATATGCATCATGTTTTTAGTAGGAATCCCACACAGACAGAGACAACATAGAACATGCAAACTCCAAACAGGACAGGCATTAGCCATAGGTCAGGATTGAACGCTGTACTTTTTGCTTGGGAGGTAAAGACCTTTAGCATCTTTTCTGACTGAGAAAAAGAATCTCTGGGAGAGAAGTCTCTGGTTAATTGTGTATAGTCTCAAAAAGTTAATAATGTGATTCAAAAAAGACAAGCCACACAAAAAAGAAGATCTTGTCACCCATGGATTTTAGGACATCTGTGATGCCTTGGCTACATGTGTTACCAGAATCCATTGTCAGGGAACAGAAGTCAGTGTTAGTAGAGCCTTAGCCATCATTTGTGCCAAAGTTGAAATCAGGCAACCACTTTGTGTTAAGGTGCAGAAATTGATTTTCCAGCGATAGTGTTGCAAGTACTGGAGTTGCAAGTCTCCATTTAGGGCAAGTCTGAAACTCTGCTACTTTCGAATGTGCTCTCTGTTCTGTCTGGGGATGTGTCTTTTTTACTGAGGTGTATTATGTAAGGTTATCAGAGAAGATAATTTCAGCCTCGACAAAGAACTGTTTGGAAATTGTGCTTGTATCATTATGAAAACTTTAGTACTTATGTATGTCTTTCAGAAATCAAGACAGAATTTCTTCTCTCATGTCATTAAATGAGGGAAGTGTGTAGCTTTAATTTTCACCATCTCTTCCTTCAGTTTGCCATTTTTTGATTGTACAGAATTATCCTCACAGTCTTCAGATTCACCCTCTAAGAATAATAATTTTAATGAAACCTTTGATACTTTTGGAGACATTTTAACTGGTCTGTTGATATTATTTTTCCTAAAAGTAGTCAAATACTTAAGGTTGTTCCAAAATCTTTGGATAGCATTCCACCTCATTTTAAAGGATTTTAAGATTTATGGAACACAAATTCTATATGCATTCAATTTCACAGCTATCAGCCTGTAGGCCTGTTGCTTTAACAGTATAAGTTTGGTAGTTATAATCTCAGAAGAGAGCCAGCAGTGTTAACAATTTGTACAGCTTCTGAGCCACCAAGTACATCTCCAGTAAAGTGTGGTTATCTTTTTAGTATGGAAGGAAGGTAGTTGAACAAGTGTAGTGAGATAATTTATGCCTCTTATGCGTTACGGAGAACTCATTACTATTTAGCACACATTTGCTATCTTTTCAGATTTGCATTTAGGGTCAGAAGATAGAAAGTGTAATATTTATTAGAGTCTAAGGAAAAGCAGATGATGATTTTTAACATCAAGAATGATGAGTTTGTGGGTTTTCGGGCATTGATATGGTATATACATTGCAACTGCCAGAGCTGCAGTGGGTGATAATAATAGGTACACATGCTTAGGTGCCTGAGAATTTACTGTAATACATGAGAGCTCAAATCTTGAATGCTTGGCTACTGTGGAACTTGTGAAGTCCTGGAAATAAAAAGAAAAGCTAGAGAAACAGCAAGATGAATATTTGTAAATGTTCCTTATGTTTCATTATAATTATCCATCTTCCAGACATCATCTTCACTGAAGACCTGCCCAACACCCTCCCTTCCTCTAAACATCCTAAACGTACACATTGAAAGTCATTGTACTCAAAACTCAAGTGAAAATGTTCATTCTTGTTTGTTATATGATATCTTTATAATGTCTTGTGGAGTTTTGTCATGAAGTGTATATTAGTTTATAATATGCTTCTGCAGTATAATTTTCACATTTTATGGTTACTTAGTAAACAGATCCAACTTTCTTCTAGTCATTTATAGGAGATGCAATTTTACTACTATTAGTTAAAACAAACATAAAGGAAATCTTAACTCTTTGACTTTAGTTTTCAGTAATATATTTTTCTTAAGAAATTTGGACTAAGGGACTTCCAAGATAGCTGCACACTGATCAACAGCTTAAACCTCAGCTATCCCAGTGTGAAAAAAAGAAGCTAAGAGATATGGGCCTGCAACTCTGGCAGTTTGAGTAAAATTGAGCCACTTGCAAGTAAGTACACTGCCTGGATGCCAGCAAACAAGAAACTTAGAGAGCCTGAAAGAAAATCAATTAGAAGAAATGAAGAAGAAATACTGACTGAAGAATCCTATAGCTGTTCAGCAAAAAGCAGTTCAAGCTCCAGCTTTAGTACAAGAGATGGCCTCCTTTAATTTAGGGGAAAACAGTAAATCAGATGTCCTCAAAGCTGTTTAAAAAAAAATGGAAGAAGCTTTAATCAGCTGTTCATATAAACTGATAAAACTGCAAAATCAGAGATCAAAATGAAGAAAAGGCTGGGTGAGTATGAAACTGCTCAAGAACAGATGATGTTCTTCGTGTTTCACTGTTGCAGTCATCACACTTGGGTTATCTGTCTGCAGGTAGTCCTCAGTCGGCCCGAATACCAGACACTTAGTATTTCTGCGTCAGTTGCTGTCACTCCAGGACTGACGTCAGGTCGTCAGGGGTATAAAAACAGGCAGCTGACGCCATTACATCAGTCTTTCTTGCTGAGGAACCCAAAGCAGAAGCAGTTCGCAAAAGTGCCAGTCTGCCACTACCTGAGTTTTTGTTTCCGAATTGAATCATCCTGAAGTCTTCTAAAGCTAAGTACCCTGTTGGGGATCCTTTTTTCTTGTTCTAACCGATGTCAGCAAAAGTTAACAATTGTCTCACCTGTGGAAAGCAAATACCACACCGAGATTTCCATTCTTACTGCGTCACCTGTTTAGGCCCAGACCACAACGTACCTCGCTGTCGGTTTTGTGTTTTGTTCAATGCCTGAACTATTCATCGTTGGGCCCTTATTGTCGCTAAATACTTTCGCTCCATATTCCAAAATGGCTTCAGTAAGCCATCCAACTACCGATATTCCGAAAAAACTTAAGGATAAAGACAGAGACAAGACCGCACAGGTCCAAACCTGCCAATGATGCTTCCGTTCAGCTAGTCACCAGTTTGCCGGTACTCAGTGAGGCACTTTAGCAGCCCCTGATGCCTGCTTTGATGGATTTGCAGGCCGCTACCGAGACCCGTTCGGTGTCCAGTATGCCGCGAGACTGTTCTTTGACTACAGAACCTGTAGATGTCTCTACCTTGGATGGGTCCGGAGCCGCTGTGCAGGCACTGGCTTCCAAGGAAGTTCTTCACACTACCGATATTTGACACAAACCAACGACTTCTTTCGCATCTTCAGTTCTGTCTAAAACTACCGAGTTTCTAAGGCCAAGAGTATGAGCTACGCCTAAAAAACCGACAACCCAAACTCTAGCACCTGCTTCCTTGCCACAACATCAAATGCTTAAAATGGCAGAAGACCTGATTATGCTGATTAGGGGAAGCCAGCCTTCTCCTGCTAAGAGAAAGAGACCTGTCCCCAGCAGCTTTAACAGAGTAGGAGTCCAATGACTCTGAGGTTTCTGAGTATGAAGACATGCCTTTATCTGCTTATGAGGATTCAGATGCAGAGGAATCCATTCCTTCTGCTTCCCCTCCAGAGGATTTTTCTTTTGGTGAAACCCTACATACTTTAAGAGAGCATTTCCACTGGGAATGCCAATACTGTCCTCAGTCCAAAAACAGATTCAGAGAATTTCTAGATTTGCCACAACATAGACCTTTAGCAATACCTCCGGTTCTGGATGTTGTGGATGATGATTTTATGGAATCCAGTCTAATTCCTGATACTTTACCCCCTGTTCCATGGAAACCAGACATGTACTACACAGTCCCTGACTCTCACAAATTTCTTTTCAAAAATCCTACTGCTGACCCAGAGGTCATTTCCCAGGGGCCTAAATGTATAAAAGCAACTACAGCTAAGGATCCTACCCCTTCGGACAGGGATTCCTGAGCTTTAGACAGATGGGGTAAAAAAGTATGCACCTCTGCAACTCTCACCATTAGGGCATTGAATTCCCAGTTTAACATGCTGAAATGCCAGCAACATATTATGGAACTTATTAAGCAAAAATTAGCTACCTTTACAGACTGTGCAGAAAATAAAGAATACAAGAGCTTATGCATTCTGCAAGCCAAGTCAGCAAGTATACTTTGCAATGTGGTTTTGACGCCCTAGAAGCATCTTGCAGGGCAGCAGTCACTGGTTCTGTACTAAGAAGGCATGCTTGGCTTAAGGAGCAGACCTTGCCAGACCATGCCAAATCTAAATTACTAGCCGCCCCTTTGAACAAGGACAATCTGTTTGGCACCAAAGCAGAAGAGGTTCTAAAAAAGATGGAAGAAAAGGCTAAATCTATGCAGACAGTCAAAGATTTCTTGCAAGTGCAGCCTCCTCGATTCAGTAGGTATTGCCCCTTGAAACACTGGTCCTTTCCAACCCCCTCAAGGCCATCTCAAATTAGACCCAGGGGAAACAGACCCCCCCCCCCCCCAAGACTGCAGTCTCAGGGTATGCAGATATCTAAGCAATGGAGTGCCTCCACTTCAAAAGCAGGGAGTGCTAAGCCAACCCCTTATGGAAAGAATTCACAATGACTTCTCTATTCCACTCCTCACGTCTGCCCAACTGCTCGTGCCTCTAGGAGGAAAACTTGCTTATCATGCAAAAAACTGGACCTCCAACACCAAAGACCGATGGGTCCTCAACATTGTATCCCAGGGGTACAGATTTTACTTCCACTCACTGCCAACCCCAAAAGGGTTCCCAGACCTTCCTCAAAACCAGTGGGCAGAGGCCCAAAACCAAGTTCAATCCCTGCTCTCTATAAGGGCAATTCAACTTGTTCCTGTAGAACAGATAGGTCAAGGGTTCTATTCCGGACTTTTCCTGGTACCCAGAAAAGAGGGCACTGGGCGCCCAATCCTAGATCTTTCCATTCTAAACACCTTCCTGGTGGTACCAAAGTTCAAAATGCTCTCCCTTCAGCAGCTTCTTCCTATGCTGTCCAAAGATGCCTAGTTAGCCACCCCAGACCTAAAAGAAGCTTATCTGCACATCCCTGTCAGGGACTCGTGCAGGAAATATCTACTTTTCAGGGCAGGATCTATGCATTATCAGTTTTCTGCACTTCCCTTTGGCTTATCCACTGCTCAGAGTATTCACAAAATGCCTGGCTCCAGCCATTGCCTATTGCAGACAGAGAAAAATTCAAATTAACCCATACTTGGACGATTGCCAGATTCAGGCAGACAGTCAGGAGGTTTACTATCAAAAGGTTGAAATTCATTTGGTCTACACATTTGGTCGACTAATTAATATTAAGTAGTTCATTTGGTCGACAGACAGTGCTGTCGACCTTATGTTGACAAGAGGCAAGGATTTATCCTTGTCAGCACTTTTGTGCGTTCCTGGAGTTGTAATATATAAGTAGTGGAGGGTGTGGGGGGGTGCAGGGGGGCACAGCCCCCCTGCAAAAACACTAGTGTTAGTTTGAGGTGTGCGTCGATCATTTAAATGTAGACATTTTGGCATCGATATTATGACCTGTTGATGTAATGATTTCGACCACATGAACGTCGACCAAAGGAATTTCCACCTTTTGATAGTAAACCCAGTCAGGAATAGCTGTTGTAGCACCTGACATTTGTAAAGAACTTTCTAACCTCCCTGGGGTACACTGTCAATGAAAGTAAATCAAAGCTAGTCCCCAGTCAAAAGATTATATTCCTGGGAGCAAGCTTGGGCACATCATCCCAGATGGCATTCCTTACTCCAGAAAAACAAGCCTATCTGACAGGCTACTTCACTCAAATGGCCACCAAAACCCAGCTATCCGCAAGGAAAATCCTGCAGGCCCAAGGGTTCATGGCCTCTTGCATCTTTCTAATTCCATATGCCAGATTGCATATGAGGAAACTTCAGTGGTACTTAAAATGTCGTTGGTGCCAACATTCTCAGGACCTGGAAATCATCTTACCTTGTCTAAGGACAGAGTTTCTTTGGTGGGCAGCAGCATGCAACCACAACAAGGGACTTCCCTTTACCCAACTGCACGCCACCAAGACCCTAACCACAGACACATCAGACTGTGCCTGGGGGGCACACCTGGATGACAAGTGCATTCAGGGCCACTGGAGCCCAAGACAAATTCATCTGCACATCAATTAAAAAGAGATGTTAGCTGTTCAGCATGCTCTGACAGCTTTCATGTCTCTACTCTCACCAGGACCCCTGCTAACAAAAACAGACAACACCACAGTTATGTGGTACATCATCAAGCAGGGGATAATCCATTCTTACCCACTCTGCATGCTAGCCGTGGCCCTGTGGAACACGGCCTTGGACATGCATATTCATCTGCAAGCTCAATTCCTACCAGGCAAACAAAACTCTCTGGTGGACGACTTAAGCAGAAATCTCCTAGACCCACACAAGTGGCATTTAGACCCCAGCACCTTCAGCCTTCTAATCCAGAAATGGGGGACCCCAGAGGTGGGCCTCTTTGCCTCCCTCTGCAATCATCAGCTCAGCAAATTCTGCACCAGTACACCTCACATCAGTGCCTGGAAAGTGGATGCCCTATCTTTCTAGTGGGAAAACCTCTCAGTCTATGCATTCCTCCCTCTGCCTCTTCTTTCAAGAGTATTACTCAAGATAAGACAGGACAGGCCAAGGACATTCCTGATTGCCCCGGACTGGCCATGCCAGCACTGGTACCCACTACTGCACAGCCTGTCACTGGTGCCACCCTGGCACCTACCCCAGATCCTAACCCTCCTCACTCAGCAGGGGGGACAGATCTTGCATCCACAACTGCAAACCATGAATCTTGCAGCCTGGCTTATTTCTTATATTCTCCCTCAGTGACCAGCCTAAGCAAGCAGGTGCTGGACATCCTTTTTGAAGCCAGAAGACCCAGTACAAGGAAATCCTATGCTGATAAGTGGAAAAGGTATTGTTCCTGGGATCAGTCTAAAGGAGAGGACACAACACTGCCCTCCTTACCTCTAATCCTGGATTACCTAGCAGATCTACTCCACAGAGGCCTATTCATCTCCTCCATTAAGATCCATGCTTCTGCCATCTCGGCTCATTACAACACTTTGCCACTTCTCTTCTCTTACCCTCTCATCAAACAGTTCCTGAGAGGGGCAGACAACTTAAGGCCAGCAGTGAGAGTACTTACCCCTGCGTGGGACCTTAACTTTGTACTGGAAAAGCTCACGCTACCCCCTTTGAGCCTGCAGTGTCAGCAAAGTTAAAATTCCACTCTTGGAAAACAGCATTGCTTCTGGCCATCACTTCAGCTAGAAGAGTGTCTGAGCTACAAGCACTTATGGCTGTGGAACCCTTCATTATTTTCCATGCTGACAGGGTTTCCCTCAGAACTAACCCTTCCTTTATGCCTAAAGTGGTGTCCAGTGTGGCTCTCAACCAATCTATCCATTTGCCAACCTTCTTCCCTAATCCTCAAAATAAAGGGGAAAGGATCCTACACTCCATGGACATGCACAGACAGCTCAGATTCTACCTTGACAGGACTAAGCCCTTCAAGAAATCTGACCAGTTACTAGTCAGCTTTGCACCAGGGGCAGAAGGACAACGCCATTTCAAAACAAACAATTTCCAAATGGATAGCACACTGTATCTATTTCTGTTACAAGCACCATGGGAATCCAACCCCTCAGGGGGTCAGAGCACATTCCACCAGGGCAACTTCTACCTTTACAGCATTCCTCAGGGGAGTCCCTACCAGGGACATTCTGGAAGCTGCTACCTGGAGTTCTGTGCACACCATCACCAAGCATTACCACCTGCCTATCTTTTCCAAATCCAGGGCATGTTTTGTAACAGCAGTCCTGCAGGGCATACTAGCCAGCCCCAACTCTTCTTGACTGCGTCCACCCTCTCTTCAGCTTTGGAAATCAACCCATTTGTGATGGCTGCAACAGTGAAACACAAAGAACATAGTACAGTTTGTGTACACTTACCATAAATGTAGATGTTCGAGTGTATTCACTGTTGCAGTCCTGGTTTCCCTCCCTCCAGCCCCCTTGTCTCTCTCTCTCTCTCTCTTAATCACCCCTTACAGGGTTTTGGTCTTTACTTTTTACTGGTGGTGTTTTCCTCACCATAACTTAGCTCCCTATTTGTGGGGCTGCTGACATTTTGGGCAAGAAAAACTGATGTAATGGCGTTGGCTGCCTGTTTTTATACCCCTGACGACCTGAGGTCAGTCCTGGAGCGACAGCAACCGACACAGAAATACTAAGTCTCTGGTATTCGGGCCGACTGAGGACTACCTGCAGACAGATAACCAAAGTGTGATGACTGCAACAGTGAATACACTCGAACATCTACATTTATGGTAAGTGTACACAACTGTACTTTTCAAAAAATCATAGAGTTTGAGGACATCTCTTGTACCAAAGTTGGAGCTTGAGCTTCTTTTTGCTGAACAGCTGCAGGATTGTTCCCAGTCAGTGTTCCTCTCCACCTTTTCTAGCTGATTTTCTTTCAGGTTCTTTAAGTTTCTTCTTTGCTGGCATCCAGGCAGTATACTTATTTTGGAATGGGAATGGCCTCACAGGTATATACAAAAATGTTAGAATATTGAATTCTATTAAGAAATGCCAAGTGAAAATAGCAGTGCTACAGGAGATACACTTGGAAAGAAGTGAGCATGTGAATAATTTCAAGATGGATATTCGGCAGAATATCAGGGCAAAGGAAAAAGGGAGTACTTCTACTAATTGCTAGAAGAGGTCCAGTACTGATAGAAGAGGAAAAAAGATAACGATAGATTAGTGGTAGTGAGGGACTATTATCAAGGAAGGAGGATTACGCTGGCATGTATTTATATTCCAGGTAAAACTGATATTATGGAGCTTAAGAAATGTTTGGTTAACTGGCTAGGCTAGGAATAAATCATATTTCACAAGAACTATTAGGGAAGATAAAAATATCTTCAGAAAATATAGCCAGGGAGTGGGATAAAATAAAAGTGGAAATAAAAATAGGGTAGAAATAAAAGAAAAGAAATGTGGTTAAGAAGTAATAAGAATTATTTAGAGGGACTGACAAAGGTAAAAGTATTTCAGAATATGAGGTATCTTTAAGAGCAAGAAGAAGCACAACTGCAGAGTGGAATGCCTCAATAATTTAGCTTCATAGATTCATAGGAGGTTACTATGCTGATGGCCCTAGAGCCCTTACAAGCCTAGCCATATTTATACCAAGTTGCCCCAATTGTCGTGGTTAGGTGAGTGAAGTTCACAGAGATAAGGGTCTATGGTAGTTAATACCGACTTCCTCTGTCCAGGAGGGACGTGGGCGCCACTCCAGGATTGAATTTGTGGTAACCCATCCATTGATGTAGGTTGCATTCTGATATACCTAAAGCTGGTAAAGACCCATCAGATCCAGCTTCATATAGGCTTATTTTATCATGTATGTAATGGTTAAAGGAATGACAGAGGCCAAAATTGATAGGTCTGGATCAAGTTGGTTTTGTGGAGGGAAGGCAAGCATTAAACATTTGACAGAGTAAGCTGGGATTTTATGAGTAGGGGAGTGGAAGCATTTGCATTCCCTGACAAAATAATCTTAATTAGGAAGATATATGAGGGATCAGAGGTGAAAATTGAAGTGTTTGTGTGTGTGTGTGTGGGGGGGGTCCTCTCTGATAAGTTCCTTTTGAATGGAGGAATCAGGCAGGGCTGTCCTCTTTACACTTTATTTGCATTATATTTAGAACCATTGGCAAAGAAAACGAGACTCAGAAATTCAAGGATATAATCAATATGGTAATCAGAAAAGTTGTCTTTATTTGCAGATGATATAATTGTGTGTCTGATAAAACCAGAAAAGGAAATTTCAGTGTTGTGGAACATTCTGAGAAAGTTTCAGTTCTTTTCAGGATACAAAACTAATGAAGATAAAACAAAGTCAATAGCTTAGCTGTAAACTATGTACCCACACATGAATTGCTTCAGCAATACCCATATTTGTGGGGACGTGATAAAATGCAGTACTTAGGAATATGGGTTAAAAAGGATTCTGTAATGGCAGGTATGGATGTTTGGGAAGAGACTAAACAGAAGATGATACAAAATATGAGAAACTGGAAGCTGTGTTTTTATGGATATGGATAACAAGATATAAGCAGTGAAAATGTTTTTAGTCCCCTTAGTTTTATACACTGGTCAGGTGTATTTTTATCAACCAGTGGAGCGGTTGTGGATAAGAATTAATAAAGATTTGAAGGATTTTATCTGGATGAGGAAGAGGGCAAGAGTCAAGTGGGATAAGCTGATCCTTTCAATAGAACAAGGTGGTTTGGATTACATGATTTGAAGGGGTATTTCAAATCTATGCAGTTAAGACACCTATACATAACACAAACAGAAAGCAGTAATTCAAAATGGAAAGGGATGATGATGAAATGAGGGGAGGGTGATGCTCAAGAAATGAGAGACTGGGATTTTGGATGCAGATCCTTAAGGAGAATAACAATAACCATACATAATATATTCATAAAGTAGAAATAATTCTAGGGGCTAAGCCAACACAGGAATGGAGAAAGGAGATTCTGCTGATAAGGTTGACTGCAGTTAGGGATACAGAGAATAGGCAAAAGGAGGTTGGAATTTCCTGGAGAAAACTGGCAAAGAGACTGATGTATTTGAAGCAAATAATGAGAAAGGGGAAAGGTAATATAATTGAAAGAGGCCAAGAATTCATTTGGACTGAAGTCTAGAGATTGCCTTCTCTATCAGGGATTGATATTCGAGTATAGGCAAAAAGAAAGGAATAGTGGATCCTAAGTGAAAGACCAGCAGTGGTATAGTTTTTTAGAAGAATCTAAAACAGAAGCTGCTGTTAAAATAGGAGTAATAGTAGGGCATATAAAATATTGCACAATAACTATAGGAATCAATCAGTGGTGGTTAGAAATGATTGGAAAGAGAGACTGGATAAGCAATTTACAGAGAAACAATGGGAGAATATGTGTATGCCTCCCAAATATGGAGAAAATGGAGAAAAGTCTGTTAGATTTAGAATCTTTGCTTGGAAGTATTGGCATATGTTCTTTTATACCTCATGCCATCTCCAAAAATGTTTTTTTCTCGGGTAGATTGCAAATGACGGAGCTATTATGGGGAGGAAAGAAGTATTTGGAAACATATTTTGGGGAGTGTAATGAGTTGGCAGACTAAAAATTTTCTGCTGATACTCTCTCAGAAATTTACTGGGTGAGCAAAGTGGTGTAACTAAGGAAATTATTTTGTGAGCTGTGATACAGAATCAGAATTACCTGTACATATTAAGGCCTTGCTGTGTTTAATTCTGGAGGCCACCTAAAAAGCAATTACTAGAAAATGGAAATCACAGTATAAATCAGCGATACTAAAAGTAGTGAATATAATAATATAGATAAAATAACTGGAGGTGGGATCTTTAGAATAGCGTAGGAGAAAATGACATAGATAAATGGGAATGGTGAGAACAGTGCATGCAGAATTATGTTGCAGAGGAAGAATGAGGTTTAAGGTAAGGCAGGAATTGAATGAGCTAACCGTTAATGATTGTATAGAAGATTATATGTGATGTGTAATGTTTGCAACTGAAAATATGTCGATATGGTTTGTTTTCATTTATATAAATGTATGATTGCCTATGTAAGTGATAATTCATTAAATATGTTTCTTGTTTTTTTTTTTTTTTTTAAAAGTATGATAAACATCTACAGACAGGAAGCTTTTATTTGGGGTAGGTTCATAGGTTCATGGATGGTTACAAGGCATGCTGTCCAGGAGACTATTAAGGAGCAAACCCAAATTCTCAGTTACTCCAACATACTGTCTTTGTAAATGATTTTCTCAAGGTCACACAATAGGCAAATGAAGGGTAAGGAACTCAAGCCCTGTACAACAGGAAGTTAACAGCTTACAGCTATAATCCTCAGTAGTAACCTTCAGACTTCAAATAGAATTCAAACCCAGAGACTTCCCATTCCCATTCCAGCTGTTCCATCATTAAGCAGCTGCAAGGATAAGGTAGTCTGCATTACTTGAAGATCCTGTGTCCGAAATGCAGCACACCTAACTATGAACCTACAAAAAAAAAAATAGAAAAAAATGAAGACATATTTTTCATCAATTTCAGACATTAAAAACAGAATGCAACATCAATATCTGTGATGTATGATATGTACAATTAGCTATAGACACACACACACACACACACACACACACACACACACACACTGAATTAGCCATGAATCAGTTTCCCAATTTTCTCAGTAGTCAATGTTTATATACAAAATAGGAGTGTTTAACTCAGTTTTTAATGTTTGAAGATGAAGAATTCTTATGTAAATTATATATCAGTGTTTAATAAATTTTGCCATTGCTGATACAGATGTACCACTTTATTGTTTTTTTTTTTTGTGTATGTGTGTGTGTGTGCACACCTATACCTTCACCTTTCCACACAAAGGAATATATGACTAATTATGAAAACAAGGATGTCTCTAGCAAATGTAAGAAAAATACAACTAAGAAAAAGTAGTTTGGGCTGAAATAACCAAGGTGTGGTCTAGAAAAGAAAGGTATAAGCAGAAGGATATATAGAAGAAACTACACAGAAAGACTATTACCACAAGTGAAGGCCTTCGTATTCTAACATTAGAAACTTGAACACATTTAATACCTGCAGTACCTTATTAATATAATAAAAGTTATAGTAAAGGTAGAAGTAGCAGCACAGACAATTACTCATCAAAAAATATTCCAATACAAGTACTCCTGCTCTCTCAGCTCTACTTGCCAAATACCATTGCAGCAGGCATCTAAGATCTGAAAATCATCTACTTCTAAAAGTAGATAAGCCCACCTTACCTGCTAGTCAACTCCTCTATGCCTTCACCGTCGCCAAACTATGGAACTCACTTCCACCTTCTATAAGAAACAAAGGCAGCACCACCACCTTCAAACAAATGCTGAAAAATAATCTCAACTCTTCCTGGCTATGTTCCTGCTCTATAACCTAACCTCTTCACTCTCCTTATATGATTACTAAACTCCTATGTCTTTTGCTACTAGTGACTGATGATATTTTCTCCATATTTATTTTTATCTTCACTTGTTGAATCTGGTACAATAATACTGATCTCTGTTTATACCAATTTGATTGAATTAATTGAATTCTGCTTTAATGTATATTTTCTGTATATATTGCTGTAATCAAACAAACTAGATTCCTGCTTTTATGTATATATTCTGTATATGTTACTATATTTACTATCTGTAACACTGTTTCTGCTATTGTACTAATTAATGTTTATATTTTTTCTGTATCTCGTTGGAGCTTTTCTCCCCGGGCCTCCGCTGAAAATGAGCTCTTTTAGGCCCAGTGGATGTATCCCGGTAAACAAATTCAATAAATAAAATAAATAAAAATATGGCACCTAATCATGGACTGCAGGAAAAAAAATAATGCTTAAAGAAAGCATGGCCATGTTTCCAAAAAGAAGTTCCACATACCTCCTCTAGTAGTAACTTCTGGAAGTAACCACAGAGATCAGTGCTGTTACCTATTTTGTTCAACATTTACTTTTCTGATCTACAGACCATGATACAAGACCTCCGGCTAAGTTTTCAAATGACTGGAAACAGAGTAACTGCCATGTCCCCCACTCAGACCTCCCCACTGTCCCTATTTTAGAGGAATGTTTGTTTATTTATGATGTCCCTATTTTTGTAGATATGCCTTTTGTTTTTAAGCTTGATGCACTGCTTTACATAATTTTTTGAATTCCCCTCACCACATGATTTCTAAAGCTGTCTAATGCAGTGAAACCACACTACATGACCAATATACTAGTAGAAATAGTAATTTAAAGATGCAGGATAAACAATTTGCAACTCCTTTTTTTTTCTAAATAAAAATAACCTTGTGTGGTAGAATTTTGTGATACATTTCATTAAAGTCTATAGATTTTACACTATCCTTTTGATAACGTTCATATTTTCCATAATTTTTATCACACACTGTTTTTTTAAACATGTGTTTCTCAGTAGCATCCCACATTCCTAATGGAAGCAGGAAGACTTACTGGCCATTTGGTATTCAGATGTTATGCTAATTGGTTGCCCAGATTTTTAGCTGGATGTTCCTGTTTTCAGTGTCTTTAGGTTGAAAGGTATATCCCCCCCCCCACCAAAGCTCTCCAGCAAGAACTTAAATTTGTATATATATGATACACTAAAACAAGGCTCAAATTGAATGCTAATAAGTGCAATATTGTCACATTGATAAACAACCTGTCACCCAGCATGCAACATAATACTCCACGCCAAAATGAGAATGCTGTTTAATATGTTGGAACTTGGGTTTATAACTCCATCTCCTTTGATTGTCATGTAACAACAGTAGTCTGAAAGTCGTTCTACTCAGGGTAGCTAATTGCTAAAGGAATGTCATCCAGATCTAAAGAGGTCATTGTCCCCTTATATTCAGCTTTGATTATGGCTGTCATTGAATGCAGTGTCCCCTTTGGAGTGTACCTCACAAGATATAGCAAACAACTAGGAAAAAAAACCTAAGATCATCACTGGCTTAAAAAAATAGACTACCAGAAGACTGTAACCACTGTGTCTGTGTTCACTATCTTATAGACTTCTGAGGGGGGATCTATGTCTTGCCTTCTTTGCTGTTAGGGACTCAGTGGACCTGGATCTCCTGTATAATCACAGACAAAATAGTCCAACAAAGGGATTTAAATTTTCATCAGCAAATAAATAGAACATGATGACAGGATGGATTCATTACACAATGCCTTCCCCACCTCTGGCATAGACTCCCACTGCAAACTGTTCTGTGGGATATATTATCAACCTTCACAAGAGAAATGAGTGATTGGATAGGCATTCAGAAATTCACTTCTGGTTTGATTGGCCTAACCCTCCTTGAAAAAGGAGGTATAATTTAGGAGTAATTATTGGCAAGGAGTAAATGGTTGCAGGACTCTGTTGCCTTGGCTTTCCTAATAGCAGAGAAGCAAATAAGGCCAAATTGAAGCACTATTGAGTAGCATTACTATACAGTGCAAAGAGTTTAGGAAGTGCTGTGAGACAGCTGCAAGCAGTAATGCAGGATGTTATTGTAAACATTGCTGATTTCATAGAAACATGGTCCACTGATAGGATGAGATTAAAGATGGAGGAGCCATGTAAACGTTCTTCAGGAATGCGAGAAAGGGAAAGGATGGAGGAAAAATGATGGTGCTCTTTGCAACAGAAGGTATCAAAATGAGATAAAGATGTTACAATGGATACTACCTTAGCAATTTAAAAAAGAAAGAAGCAAGAAGGCAGTGTTAGTGAATAAAGAAGTATAACTAACAAAAAAATCTCCTCCCCCAAAAAAAAGAAATTACGTCAATGAAAAATGGGTAGCCACTTTATTCATTGTGTTTCCATCCACAAGGGACCTTATCAGAATACCGGACAACAAGATGCAATTACTTTTAAACCCAAATAATCCAATAAATACCTAGCATCAATTATAGCATTAAATGTCCACTTAAAAACACAGTTGCAATATCAGAATATGTCAAAAATTAATGAATCCATGCCACTTAACGTAATACACCTGTACTACCTAATATAATTTTTGTTTCTTAAAAAACATTTAATGTTAATGGTTTCATTTAAACCCTGAAACTTATTTGCCTGTAACTTAATCTGCCACAATGTTTCTTTTCAAGAGAATTCATGTAACAACCCCCCCCCTTATAATCCAAGGCAACACATACCAAAACAGTAAAGTTAAATTTCTTGAATGATCTACAAACTAAGGTATGCTTATACAAAACATTGTTTTCATAGAATACAGATGTTCCTTAATTCATTTAAATAGCCTAAGTTTAGTCATCCCAACATAAAACACATCACATTGTGAGTATAAGGTGATGTATACCATTCCAGCAGAATTACAATTAACATGTTCATAAATCATAATAGATATATCCAAGTGTGGGAAAGAAATGTTTGGTCCTTCTAACCCAAAGTTACAAACATTGCAAAAGACACATTTAAACATACCTTTGGGTTTGTTTATAACTAAACTGCATACTTTGGGACTCTCGTTCTCTAAATATTGTTTCATAGCTCTAGTTATTTTATATATAAAAGTCGGGCCAGAATTAGCTATCATCTGCAAATCAGAATTGCCTTTTAAAGTCTTCCAAGTCTTACCGGTAAAACATGCATGTTCTTCGTGTTTCACTTTTGCAGTCATTACATTTGGGTAATCTGCTGGCAGGTTGCTCTCAGTCGGTCTGATTAACAAAGTCTTGGGTCCTGCGTCGGTTGCTGTCCCTTCTTCCATGACGTCAAGTCGTCAGGGGTATAAAACATGCAGCCGACGCCATTACAGCAGTCTTTCTTGCCGCTCAGTGTCTGAAGCAGAAGCAGTTCGCAAGTGCCGGTCGGCCGACCCCTGAAATTTTTGTTTTCGAGTTTCAGAACCGAAGTCTTCATCTAAAAGCTAAGTACCCCATTGGGGAAACTTTGTCTTGCTCCTTACCGATGTCAGTAAAAGTTAATAATTGCATTACTTGTGGGAAGCAAATACCTCATAAGGATTTTCATTTGTACTGTATTTCTTGCCTAGGCCCTGATCATAACGTACCTTGTTGTCGGTTTTGTGCTAGATTTAATCAACACACTATTAAATGTCAGTACATTTTTGCTTCTAAATATTTTGGCCCACGATTTAACTATCCAGAAACGACGTCGGTTCGCAATCCGACTACCGGAATACCTAAAAAACGCAAAGAAAAAGACAGAGAAAGGCCGTCGAGGTCTAAAACTGACAATGACGCTTCTCCTAAGCCAGTTGCTAGTTCGCCGGTACACAGTGAGGCGCTTTTGCAGCCCCTGATGCCTGCTACTTTTGATTCACAGGCCTCTACTGAGACTCATTTGGAGTCCGGTATGCCGCGAGATGCTTTAAGTATTGAACCCGTGGATGTCTCTACCTTAGATGGGTCCGGAGCCGCTGTGCAGTCACCGGCTTCTGAGGGTGTTTTCAGATCTAAAGATTTATATATTAAACCGACGCTGTCTTCAAAACTAAGGCCAAAATCTACTTCTATGTCTAAAAAACTGACGCTTGGGCCACGTGTGCAGGCCCCTATGCCTAAAAAACAAATGATTAAAATGGCTGAAGATTTAATTACCTTGATCAGGGGTAGCCAACCCCCTCCTGCTAAGAGGCCTAGGCAAGACATTGATTATGAATCTTCTGATCAGGATTCTATTTCCTCTGATTCTTCTATTGAACAGGATTTATCTATACCTACTTATGAGGACTCTGACGCAGAAGATTCCTTTCCTTCTGCTTCTCCCCCTGAGGATTTCTCTTTTGGAGAAACTTTACATACCTTAAGGGAACATTTCCACTGGGAAAGTCAGGAATTTACTGAATCTAAAAAGAGACTTAGGGATTTTCTTCTTCGTCCTCAGCATAGGCCTTTGGCTATACCTCCTGTTCTAGACATTGTTGATGATGTTTTTTCATAATCTAGTATGACTCCTGATTCTCTAACTCCTGCTTCTAGTAAGCCAGACAGATACTACAGGGTTCCTGACTCCCACAAATTCCTTTTTAAAAATCCTACTGCTGATCCTGAAACCATTTATCAGGGTCCCAAGGGCATTAAGGCCTCTACTGCTAAAAATCCTACCCCTTCTGATAGAGATTCCAGGGCGCTGGATAGATGGGGAAAGAAGGTTTACACGTCTGCAACCGTGGCAATCAGGGCTTTAAACTGTCAATTTCATATGCTTAAATATCAACAGCATATCACGGGACTACTTAAAGAGAAAATTATGTTAATCTCTGACTGTGTGGAAAATAAAGATTTGCAGGATTTATTACATTCAGCTGAACAAGTTGGAAAACATACTTTGCAATGTGGTTTTGATTCCTTGGAGGCCTCTTGCAGGGCTGCTGTAACTGGATCTCTGATAAGAAGGCATGCTTGGCTCTAAGAGCAAACTTTGCCTGATCATGTTAAAGCAAAATTGTTGGATGCTCCTTTACAACAGGACCGCCTTTTTGGTAATAAGGCTGAAGAAGTGTTAACAAATATGGAAGATAAAGCTAAATATATGCAAACTGTGAAAGATTTCTTATAAGTGTAACCTCCAAGATTTATTAGGCACTGGCCTACTAAGAATTGGTCCTTTCCAGTCCCCTCGAGAGCTTCTCAAGTCAAATCAAGACATTCCAAAGTCTCCATGTTTCAGTCACAAGGAACTTTTAGAACAAAACAACGGGGTGCCTCCACCTCTAAATCTGGAAACAACAAGGCACCTCCCTATGGTAAACAGTCTCATTGACTTCCCTCTTCAGTCAACAAGCACTTACCTTTTAGCCACCCCTTTGGGTGGGGGGGACTGGCACTTCATGCATGAAACTGGCAACTTATTACCCAGGACAAATGGGTGTTAAATATAGTATCCCAGGGATACAGATTTCATTTCCACACATTGCCAGTCCCAAACGGATGGCCAGATCTGCCCCCAAATCAGTGGGCAGAGGCCCAGAACAAGTTCTGTCCCTCATGAACATGGGGGCTATTCAACCAGTACTATAAGAGGAAAAGGGACAAGGTTTCTATTCAAGACTTTTCCTGGTACCCCAGAAAGGACAAATCATGGTGTCCAATTCTGGACTTATCCACTCTAAACACATTTTTGGACATTCTAAAATTCAAGATGCTGACTCTTCAACAGCTACTACCTATGCTAGGCAAAGATGCCTGGTTGGTAACTAGACTTAAAAGAGGCTTACTTGCATATCCCAATCAGAGAATCTTGCAGAAGATACCTCCGCTTCAAAGCAGGCTACTTGCATTACCAGTTCTCTGCGCTGCTTTTTGGCTTATCTACTGCGCCCAGGGTCTTCACAAAGTGCCTGACACCAGTAATTGCATTTTGCAGGCAAAGAAATATTCGAATATATCCATACCTGGACGATTGTCTAATTCAGGCAGAAAACAAGGACATTCTTCTAAAGCATCTGGCATTTGTAAAAAAAGGTTCTAACTTGTCTAGGGTACACCATAAACGAAAAGAAATCACAACTGGTACCCTCACAAAAAATTACATTCATTGGTGCAAGCTTGAATACAACTGCCCAGATGACTTACCTTCCACCAGAAAAGTAAATTCAGTTGGTGATTTATTTCAAACAGGTGACCACAAAAACACTGCTATCTGCAAGACAAATTCTGCAAGCCTTGGGGTTCATGGCCTCCTGCATTCTTCTAATTCCATATGCAAGACTGCATATGAGGACACTTCAGTGGTACTTAAAAAGTTTATGGAGTCAACATTGTCACAGCCTGGAAACAGTGATTCCTATTATACCTTGTCTGCAACTAGAGTTCCTATGGTGGGCAGAGGCCTGCCACCAAAACAAGGGACTGCCATTCACTCCACCCCCTGCTGTCCAAACCCTAACAACAGATAAATCAGACTATGCTTGGGGGGCTCATCTGGCAGGAAAGTTCATTCAGGGCAAATGGAACCCAAATCAAATGCACCTACATATCAATCAGAAAGAGTTGCTAGCTGTACAGAATTCACTGACAGCCTTCAAGGACTTCCTTCATCCAGGACAACTAATGATAAAGACAGACAACACCACAGTTATGTGGTACATAAACACGCAGGGGGGTACACATTCCTACCCCCTTTGCAGACTAGCCATGGCATTGTGGAACACAGCCTTGACCTATCAAATACAACTACAAGCTCAATTCCTGCCAGGAAAGCTAAATACTCTGGCAGACAAACTAAGCAGAAATCTTATGGACACACACGAATGGAAACTGGAACCACAAGTTTTCAACATGTTGACACACAAATGGGGGAGCCCAGACATAGATCTTTTTGCCTCACCCCAGAACTATCAGTTGGACAAATTCTGCACAAGAATTCATCACAAAAAAGCTTGGAAAGTGAATGCTCTATCATTCAGCTGGAAAAACTTATCAGTTTATGCTTTTCTCTCTCTGCCTCTACTCTCCAAAGTTCTACTAAAAATCAGACAAGACAAACCAAAAATGATTCTGATTGCTCCAGACTGGCCTCGCCAACACTGGTACCCACTCCTGTGCAATGTGTCAAACCTTCCTCTGTGGCACCTGCCTCAGACACCTTACCTACTGTCTCAGCAGAACTACCAAATTCTGCACACTCGGCTCCAAACTTTGAATCTTGTAGCGTGGGTAATCAGCTAATTTCACCCTTGGCATCCCTCAGCAGACCTGTGATGGATGTCATTTTGGAGGCTAGAAGGCCTAGTACTAGAAAATCTTATGCTGACAAATGGAAAAGATTCTGTGCCTGAAACCAGTCACAAGGAATAAGCACAGCAATGCCCAATATTCCTCAGATTCTGCAATACTTAACTGAGATGCTTCACAAGGGCCTATCTTTGTCTTCCATAAAAATCCATGCCTCTGCTATTTCAGCTCATTACAACACAGAACCTCCCCTCTTCTCTCATCCTCTGCTAAAGCAGTATCTCAGAGGGGCCAAAAATTTAAGACCTCCCAGGAGAGCACCAACTCCTGCATGGTACCTCAATTTTTTTTTGGAAAAACTCACACTCTCTCCTTTTGAGCCAGCTGCTAATGTAGACCTAAAATTCCTCTCCTGGAAAACAGCTTTCCTTTTAGCAGTCACTTCAGCTAGAAGGATTTCAGAATTACAGGCTCTTATGGCAGTAGAGCCTTTCATTATTTTCATCCAGACATGGTGGCTGTCAGGACCAATCCATCTTTCATGCCTAAGGTGGTATCCGGTGTGGCTCTTAATCAGACCATTCATCTGCCAACTTTCTTTCCCAATCCACAGAACAAGGGTGAGCAGATTCTGCATTCATTGGATGTACACAGACAACTTAGATTCTACTTAAACAGGACAAAATCTCTAAGAAAATCTGAACAACTATTGGTGGCATTTGCTGCAGGGGCAGAGGGAAAGGTTATTTCAAAGCATACTATTTCCAAATGGATAAGCCATTGTATTTGTTTCTGCTACAGGCACCATGGTAAACCTATCCCGAAGGGGATCAGATCTCATTCCACCAGGGCTGCATCTACCGCCTTTCTCAGAGGGGTTCCTTCCAGAGACATTCTAGAAGCTGCTACCTGGAGCTCAGTTCATACATTCACCAAACATTACCATTTACCTCTCTTCTCTAAATCCAGAGCTGGCTTTGCCACTGCTGTCCTGCAGGGCCTTATAGCTGCTCCTAATGCTGTATAAAACCATCCTCCCAACCATAGCTTTGGGAATCTACCCAAATGTAATGACTGCAACAGTGAAACACAAAGAACATAGTACAGTTGTGTATACTTACCATAAATGTAGATGTTCGTGTGTATTCACTGTTGCAGTCCTGGTTACCCACACTCCAGCCCCCTGTTTTTCTCTTACTATACCTCTCCTTTCTTTTACTATGCTTAAAAGCTTTTTTGGTGTATTTGCTTTTGTTTGGAGGTATATTTTTGAGTTTTAAATTTCATACATACATACATATATATATATACATATATATATACATATATATATATATATATATATATATATATATTGCTCCCCATTTGGGGGGCACCTGACATCTGGTGCAAGATAAACTGATGTAATGGCGTTGGCTGCATGTTTTATACCCCTGACGACCTGACATCATGGAAGAAGGGACAGCAACCAACGCAGGACCCAAGACTTTGTTAATCAGGCTGACTGAGGGCAACCTGCCAGCAGATTAAAAAATGTTTAATATTAATGGTCTCATTTGAACCTGGAAACTCATCTCCATCCATCCATCCACAACCCCTTTATCCTATTTTTACACATGGGTTTTTGGAGCATCACTTCAACAGTGACAAATCATCTAAAGCCAAGGTTTATACTGCTGGGTGGCTAGCCCTGCCAGGGTAATTCTTCCAAGCTACACACTCACACCTATGGCAAGTTTAGAGTGTCTAGTCCATTTACTGCATGTGTTTGAAATGTGGGAGGAAACTCATGCAAACACAGGAAGGACATGCAGACTCAACACGGAAGGCACCTCAGCTGATAATTGAACCAGAGAAACTTTTGCTGTGAGGCGACAACACTATCCGTTCACCTTAAACAAAGGAAATACAATCTGTAATCCATTTGGCCAGTGTAGTTTTAGGAACTGGTGAAACCAATCTGTTTGGGGAGAAGGAGACAAACAGTTGATCTAAAGTTCTAAATCTTTTGTTCTGTGGAGATAAAAATGTAGTTGCCTGTGCACATCTAAAAGATGTAGCATGTATTCCCTTTTGTTAGAAAAGATGGGAAAGAAGACTGGTAAATTAATGGTTTAATTAATATTAATTTCAGAGACTAATGTAGGCAAAAAGGATGGATTGGTCTATAAGGTGACCATATATTTGTGAAAAATAAGATAAGGTAATTTAGAAGAGAGAGCTTGGAGTTCAAAAACTTATTTTGCAGATGTAATGACTACCAGAAAAACTGTTTTCCATGATAAAAAGTTTAGATCAGACTTAGTTGATGATTCAAAGGGTTTCTGAATTAACCCTTCTAGTACACCTGTCAAATCCCAGTAGGGCAATGGATCCTTCATCAACGGCCTGAGCAAGAAGGTACCTTTTAGAAAAGCATTGTACAGCTACAGCTTTGCACAAGCTGGAGAGGAGGTATTTTCTCCTGCATGAAAATTAGAGATGGCTGCCAGCTGCACTTTCATAGAAGAAAAAATAGGTCCCTCTTGAAAAATAGATGCTAAAAATTCTAGGACTGCAAAGACAGAAGCAGTGAAGGGGTCCATTTCCCTCTGAAGAGCCCAAATAGAGAATCTTTTCCATTTACTTTTGTAAGTACTTCTTTTAGAGGCCTTGTGAGAAGGTAGAAGTATATGTCAGATTGCAGAGAAAAGCCTGGGCTGTCTAGTTGTCAGTAGAATTGGAGAAACCATGCATTCAACTTGAGGCCTGCAATGCCCAGATCATAGGATTATAGGAAGTTACTAGACTAATGGCCCTAGGGCCCTTACAAGCTTAGTCAAGTTCTACCCTTATTTCCACAATCAGCACCTGTTGCCCCTGTCCAAGAGGGACACAGGTGGAACCCCTGGAGTGAATTTACGGTTACCCATTCAGTCATCCAGATTGAGTTTGAAGAAGGCTAAATGTGACAGTCAAGATAAATGTGCTCTTCAAACAAAGTGCCTTCTGTAAGAATTTGAGACTCAGAGGTATCGGGGGGGGGGGGTAAGCATAAAGGAGAGTTTAAGGGCTAACATGGACTACAGCATCTCTCAGTGACTCCCCCTGAGGGGGGACTAGGGCAAAAAACCTGATGCACTTGCTGTTGTGGAAAGATGCAAAGAGGTCGCAGGAAGGCTGGCCCCAATGACGGAAAATTTTCTCTACCACTGAGTGATTGAGCGACTACTTGTGAGGCATCAGAATGGACCTGCTGAGTTTGTCCGCTAGAATGTTGGACTTCCCTGGAATGTGCATTCTCATAAGAAAGTGTTTGGAAGAGATTGCTCACTGCCACATTGTCATTGCCTCTCAGAAAAGGAGGCAAGATTGGACCCCCCCCCCATTTGTTGATATACTGAATCACAGTCTGTTTGTATCACAATCATATGAGGAAGAACATGTTGGAAGGTCTGCTATATTAGGAGTACCACTCTTATCTCTAAGACATTTGTGTGCAAATTGGTTTCTTCTGGGGACCACATGCCTTGGACCGTTTGTCCAAAGAAATGCCCCATCCATCTTCACAATGGCTACTAGGGCGAAAGTACAAAAGGACAGCCTAGGAGAACTTTGTCCACCTGAATCCACCAACATAGATGATATTGAATTGACCACTGAACATCTAGGGTCCCTTGAAGAATGTATATATAAAACTGAGCCATAGAAACTAAGGCTATGGCAGCTGCCATTAAGCCTAGGGCCTGAAGAGCAAGTCTGGCTGGCGAAGAAGGATATGCAGTACATTTGCTCCATCTGGTACCTGGTTATCCTTACCTGATGTGGAAGAAAGGCTATTTGACTTACTGTGTTCAGCTGGTGACCTGTGAACTCCAGGCTCTGAACAGGTTGAAGATGACTTTTGCAGATGTTTACTGAGATGACTAGTGATTGACATAATTGCAGTAAGTACTCCCTGGATTCCTGTAGGAGATGCTTTGGTGGGGCAGTGAGGAACAAGTCATGTATATGTGGAAAGACTCTGAATCCCAGCAGACTCATGTGAGCTGCTACCAATGCCATACATTTGGTAAACAACCTGGGGGCTGTGGTGAGACCAAAGGGCAGGGCTTTGAACACCTCATAACCTGTTAACTTAATACAAATACACAAAACAATATACATCTTCAAATAATAAAGTTTAACCCTCCTAGTAGGAACAATTGTCCCAGGTTAACAACTACACTCACATGCTTAAATTGACCTGTAATGAAGATTATCCATGCTAAGATGTAAGGTACAGCCTGTGATTTTGCTTACACTAAATGCTGTTTTTGTATTATTTTTATTCTTCTCTCAGATGTAGAAAACAGCTTGAATGTTTTCAGAAAACTGTCTTTCAGCTATTGAAAGAAAAAAGGTATTCTGTTTTTACTGGCTCTATATTGCTAGACCAAAAGATCAGAAGTGCGAATGTATGTACATCGACAGATTAAGGTTGATGTACGTACAGAGCGAAACACCTAAAAGGCGAAAACCGGAACGCCGAATGTGTTTCTTAGCCAGCAGCAGGGTGGTGGGGATAAGGAAATATAGCCTTTTCCCCCACTGTAGTGTGGTCTCAGAGTTGGTATATTTAAGTAGGGGGGGGGGTGTGGGGGGCAAAGCCCCCTCTTGGGGGGTGTAGGGGTGCTTGCCCTCCTGCAAAAGCTAATTAATTTAATATTTTAGTTTAAATTTTACTTACCCGTGTGGCGCATTCTGATGATGAAACACGATTGGCGTTCCGGTTTTCACCCTTTAGGTGTTTTGCTCTGTATGTACATCAACCTTTATGTGTCGATGTACATAATTCACTACTTAGTCCTTTCGGGGTTTTAATATAGACCCGTTTTTACTGCCCTAATCAGCTTGCCTCCATAGACACTTGAGAACCACATACACATTTGCCTTCAGCTGCAAGCTTTTCATGTTGCACTGTGAACATCTATTTATTAAAGGAAAACTTTTCATTAAATTCAGTGCTCTTTTATTTACTTGATTCCACCAAAAGCTTGTTATTAGATCAAGCCAAAGGCCTCCATCCAGTCATTCCCTATGCAAAAGTAAGAAAACGCACATCAGTTATACTTATATCATGCTCTTTTGTCCAGGCTTTCTTCTGTTTTTACTTTGCCGTACTTTCATTTCTTAAAACTGAACAAGAAGAATGAAAGAAAGACAGAAAGAAAGGGGAAAAAAAGGCACGTTTACTGTAGTAACATGTAGTATATGTCATGTTTTATAAAAATACTGTTGAGAACAAAAATGGCTTACTTAGAGTTACCTCTTTCCTTCCTTCTCATCTCCTTAAAGTTTTTCCCAACATGACTTAGGGCATATGCTTTGGAGTCCCCTACAAGTTTAACAAAGTAAAAAAAAGTCCAATATTTCTAAGTTTTCTTGTTCTACCATATTTCACAAATGTGATTGATGATTTGTAGTCCCACATTTATTCATTAATTTCTGAGTTGCTGGTTTTCTTCTTGTTGATCTCCATCTCCCAAAGAAAGCAGAAGTCCCAATGCAAATGAATATAAGAAAAAAACAGAAAGACTGTGGCAGATTGGATTGACTGCATTAATAAAGAGTTATGGATCATAGTGCATTCACAAACCAGTGTGCTGGAGGACATATATGTCCTAAAAGTATAATTTGCCTGTTTCTAGTGATGCTAATATTAGGGGAAGTTTGCAAAAAAAATTTTAACAGTTAGTAGTTGTTTTGCCATGATCTTTCTGGTGTGGCTTTGTTTGTGTTTTGCTGTATGACCATTTTGATTTTTTTGTACATCTTAACTATGCAGGACAAATGGTTAAAAATGGCAGTTTGCAGCAGACATACAATTCCATTCCAAAAGTGTACCCAAATACCATTGTCTACCCTTGCCAAAATGTACCAGCCCTATTAAAAAAAGGCTTATCAAGAAGAAAGGTTTGCAGTCTTGTACAAAAAAAAGTATCAGGCATGATGTCCCATCAGACAGGAAATGGTGTTGAGAATGACTGGGTACTGGGAGGTTGACATCTTCTGTTCATCATGGATATTGATGCCAACTCTGGTTTTCAGTCTTGTGATGCTGAAGCTAGTATTGAGTCCAGGCTGATTTCAGTATCAGTGTCTCTCATTGTCAGGCCTTTGTCAGCACCAAAGTCTGCTTCAGTACTAACTTTGTCAACTCTACTGACGCCTGTTCTACATTTGACATTCTGGAAGGATTGACCTCCATTTCCAGACATTCGGACAGAACAGTCCCACACCTAGCTTTGACTCCACCCATAGACACTTGCCAGTCTTTAGTTTTTGGGCACTGCTAATAATCTTCCTCCTCAGAGAGTTTTGAAAGGTCTTGAAAGAATGTACCCTTCAGGGTCAAACCCATCCTCTAGCCATGCAGAAAATTTCCAAGCCCAAATAAACCAGGAAAAGACATACAATAGGAGGCACATAAATTCACCAGCAGCATCTCATAACGCTGATACAGACCTCACTAATGGGGATGGATCCCAACAGCCCCCAGTGGATGACTCAAAATTTGGGGAAATGTTGGAATTTATGAGGCAGAGGGATACTTGGCTTGCAGCCCCCCTTCTGATAGAGGCCTTTCAGACTGCCTCATTTACATCTTGGGTGGCTTCCCCCTTTAAGGACTACATGATTGACTTAGTTGTTGAAAGGGTCTGGCGAGATCCTGATGTAGATGATCCTATTTTAAGGAAGCCTAACAAGATACTAGACCCTCCTAAGGATAAGAACTGACCGTATTTTCTTAAGGGTCCCCTTGATGACTTAATGCTGACAGCCGCAGTGAACATAAAGGAGCCTTCTGATGAGAACCGGACTGTCTATCTTTTTGATAAGGATTCTAGGCAGTGAACAGAATAGAAAAGTGTGTGTCCATATTAGGTACTTTTTGCATTTGTGTTTTAAACTACATGATGCACATGAACTGCTTTTATAGAGTGCTAACTGAACAAATGCTATATATGCAGTAAAGGCCATTGATACCGGATGCTCATAGACAGCTAGATGCACAGGTGTCCACCTTGCCTAACACATCTACCATTTTCATGCATCTGTTAAACATTGTGACTGATAGAGAAACTGGAGAGACCAGGACAGGTATTACATTGAACCACTGTGACTTTACAGAGAGCTTCAAGACATCATTCACTAATGTCCTCTTTGGATAGGTCCTAACTCACTTTGGACTTCAGGTGATGTAAAAAATGGTAAAGAGTGAATAAGAGGGGTAATACTTTATCTGCAGTGAGAGTCAAGTTCACAGCTTCTCAGAGATCCTTCTCAAAGAATCAGAAGTGGCTTAAAAAATCCCAGAAGCAACTTTGCAGAAAGTGGTGCCTGTAGAGTTCTTGGGTGCTTCTTCAACTGATGCTTTCCCAGATGCAGTGGTACTCCACACAATTAGGGTTTCAGTGGTCCTTTCTAAGTTAGGCAGTAGCAGAATCCTTAGGCAATTACCTGACTTTTCCACTCAGGTGGCAGTATGGGGTCAATTCTCACAGTTCCAAGGCACATGGATAGCCGTCATACAAAACAATTGGGTCAGAGAAAGAGAGAGATGGTATCCAGAGGCTCCATAATCCCTTTTTCCCATATACCAAAGCTGTCTTCTCTACTATTTCTGAATATCTTACCCATCAAAAACAGGTGACAAAGATTTCTATCTGACATCTGTATGGAGAACCATACACAGGATAGCCAAGCTCCCTCAAGGCCACATCCTTCTAATTCATTTTTTGATTCTCCACCTGCTAGACCTCTCTGCCCCAACAGCATAATTAATTCTCAAGATAATGGGTTTGATGGCTGCCATAATTCATCTACTGCAGCATGCCAGATAATTCATGAGAATGTGACAGCAGACACCTATGGGGTGCAGTGGTCTCATTTACAAAATAACATGGACAAACCCGTCTGCATCTCCACTGTATACAAAGTCACCTTCAGTGGTAGCCCTTTATGGTACTCTCCCAATGGCAGCTGCTATCATGGCAGTCTCTGCTGTATGGTATAGAGCATTGTTCAAGGCCAACAGTGCATGGATTGTGGTTTACAGGAGGTCAGTTTGTATATCAACATACTGGAGATGAGAGAAATTTTCATAGAATTGAAACAATCAAAGTGGTACCAGATCTTATCCCCCCTGCTGAGAGGACATGACAGTGTGGGAATGAGTGAGCTACACACAGTGCTTTCTGCTAGTAGGACACATTCCTGATCAATTCAGCTGTCTGGCTTATGGGCTGAACTTAATGACTGGTCCCCTCAAGCCACAAATAGTGTAGACATTGTTCCACCTGTAGGGGAAGCCTTGCCATGCCCTCTTTGCATCCCCTTACCAGCACTAAGTTCATCAACTTCTTTGCCCTTGTCCCTGCATGGGACAGAGTCTGATGGATGCTGTAGTCCGTCATTGTCCACTGGGACATCCATGTGTCTTCTCCTCTTCCTCTAATGATAAATTCTTCAAGTGAGCCAAGTTATACAAACCAACAGTTATCCTTCTAGACTCATTCCCTTTTCTGTGGCCTCATCTCAAGAAGACACCTCTGCTTCTGGATCCACTTCCAGGTCTCCTTTCCCACCCATCTGGCAGGCCTCACCTGAGCATCTGATCTCAGGGCCTGATTGCATGGCTTCTTCAATTCCAGTAATGACCAGGGACCCAACACACCCAGCCATGATGGTTCAGATCCTTACTGACTGCCAGAAGTTGTCCACATGTAAAGTATGTAAGGGTAGAATGAAAACAAGTTTTCCTTATGGGGCTGTTCAGTGGGGCTTAGATCTTGTTTTTCCCCAAGTACCATAACTACTTGTACTTATCTCCTTTCTCTTCAGTGCAAATTCTGCCTTCTTCACAGTTAAGGTTAACTTAGCAGCTGTTTCTAATCTCCAGAAAGGCTTTAATTTGCAGTATTCAAGGCCTTTCTAGGGGTACATTTCTGCTTTGTTATCCCAGATGATCACATCTCACCTTAAAACCACATTTTTTTCTGGAGATGCTAACCCAGCATTCTTTTGAACTGGCTCATAGACATAAGCTCAACTTTTATTTTTGAAAATTTTTCTTCCTAGTTGCAAATACTTCAGTCGGAGGAATTTCAGAATTTCATGCTGTTTCCTGTTGACTCCCCCCATCTGGTCCTTCCTTGAAGATAGCCTCTTCCTTCCTAATGTGGCTTTAGAAACTGACCTGAATCAACTACTGATGTTTTTTCTATCTTACCCCAGTAGGTGAGAATATCTTCTTCATTGCATAAGATTCTGTCTGCACCACACAAAGCAATTCATGTAACACGACCAGTTGTTTTTCTCCGCAGCAAAGCATGGACAGAAACATTCAAGGTTATCCTTTCCAAATGTTTCTCTTATTATATCTCATTCTTCTGTACTACATTTAACAAATCCTGTCCATCTAGACAAAAGACCCCTTCCACAAGGGCAGTACCCATTTCTGTTCCTTCTTCACAAATTCCTTTGCTGGTGATATTTGTGCAGCTACTTTCTAGATTTCATTGCATACATTTATCAGACAGTTAAAATTAGATGTATAATCTTGGTCATGGTCTTCCTTCGGGGCCACCTTATTCGGTCCAAATGCCACCCAAGATGTTAGCTACAGACTCTGTCTCATCCCTGAAGTGGATGGACTGGATAATCTAAGATACAATTGTTATATACTTACCATGTTAGATTTTAATTATTCATGCTCATCTACTTTCCTAAAGCCTTCCTCCATCACCCCCCCAACACACAGACACGCACACAAATTGGGGTCTTATTACTCCTGTCAGGCCTTACCAGCCTCCTGAGGCCTGTTTGTTAACACCTCTTTAATTTAGGGACCTGCTTTGATAGGTTCAGTAGGCCTTTAGGTGGCAGACTTGATATGAGGTAAAAGGGGAGCAGTACTGTTTTATGGGCAGTAGGAAAATGAGCTGTAGAAGAGAGAGCTTTTTGTTGTTTTGACATACCCGATAGTGACCAGATCTCATTTGTGAAGTTGGATGAATGGTAATAATCAGGAATCCAGTATTATGGTAAGTACATAACTCTCGTTCCTTTTTGGTTTCAAATAAACCAGAATATCATAGGCAAAATAATTCTTTCAGATGGACATGGTGCAGTCCATCCTTCCATGCCTGTCAGAAGGAGATTGGATGTTGTCTTTGGACCTCACAAAATGTCTGCCTCCACATGAACAGAACTAGAATCAAGTAAGCTTCTGTGCTTCCAGCTAAGAAACAGTGATTACTAGTTCAAGAATTTCCCATTTGACCTCACTTCAGCCCTCAGGGTTTTTATAAAGAACATGCAAGAAGGGATAGTATGTTCATATCTGAGTGACTGGCTCCTTGCTGCTGCCTGTTAGAACAAGCTGACATCTGCCCAAGAGTCTCTAATTGCACTGTTCCTATTTTTAGGAATAACTGTAAGCACTACAGTGTCACTAAGTTACCCACATTTATAGTTTGTAGTATAAGCACAGGCAAGAATTGTTTGCCCATGGAGAGGATTTTTCATTTCAGAAGCTAGTGTATAATACTGTTCAGTTAACGTTTCTCAGAGCTCTATTTTGTGTAATGGCTTTGGGGCTGATAGCAGCCACCCATTTCCATGATGCTCTTTACAGAGTTTTATACATAAGCACTTCAGTGAATTTTAAGTGTATGATCATCTTAGGTTTTAGACCCCACGACTTTACACACAAAAGTATGCAAAGCCTGCAAGGCATATCTCAGAACCTTGTTCCTTTTGGATGTCATCTGGATACCATCCAGTTTTCCTTCCTGTAACCACTTTCTCTACCCATGCTGGAATCTTTGTCACATTCTGTTTTATTAATGTTTGCACAAATAATATATCTGCCTGCTCTCTGCATTCCTTTTATATTACACTGTCTTCTGTTAATTCTTTAATCTGTTTGTCATAGAGGGTATCTTTCATAATTAGAGTCATTCAACATAATATAATCAATATTAAACCTCTAAAGTTAATATGAAAATGTAGGAATAGCATTTATATGTAAGCAAAACATAAATTATATGATTATTTTGGCCTGTATGGGGAGAGGTGGAGTGGAGCATTCCCTGTAAATTAAATATACTTAATCTGAGGTTATAGTATTTCAAAGATAGAGGGAACTTTTGTTTTCCACCACTACCACACATTCATAGGTTGGTACTAGGCTATCGGCCCTAGGGCCTGTACAAGCCTAGCCATAACAATTCCCTGGCTATTTCTTCCCACATTATTTACTTCCCTGGACCCCTGTCTAGAAGGCCGACTGACGTGATCCCAGGGGTGAATTTCCTTTCTCCCATCCAATCGTCAAGGTTCCTTTTGAAGAGGGCCAAAGAGGCGCTCTGCTTGACATGTATGGGCAGTCTATTCTAGAGTCTGGGGAGTCTCTGGGTCAGGAACCTATCCCTCCAGCATGTTTTGTTTATTGTGATAACAAGGTTTAGATCCCTGGAGCATGTGGCTCTGAGGGATTGGGATTTCTTTAAGTGTAGCATGTCCAACAGCTCTGGTTTTGACATGGCCTTGTATGTTAAGCAGAGATTGCCTCTGAGTAGACGATATGCGACAGAGTATAGCTGGAGTTTTTTAAGGCGGTCAGCATAGGCATCTGCTTTAGGCTTTCCTTCACTTTCAGGTGGCACAGCCTCAGAATTGGTGCATTTGGTTTACAAAGTGTGAGAGTGTATCCTACCACATTAGGAGATTGCAGGGGACTGCTCAAATACAAAATAATTTGCAGTTTCATCAATATCAGTTTATTTAGTATTTGAGTATTGCCATAGTTTCATCCATGCATTTTCTGATAATCCGCTTTATCGTTTTTACAGAGTTGCTGGGATGCTAGAGCCTATCCTGTCAAGCATTGGGCACAAGGCATTGAAACAGTTTCTAGATAGGGTGCTGGTCCATTGCAAAACAAACACACACACATACACCACCACCCTGCAAATGCATGCCTAAAAATATAGGCAATTTAGAGAACCCTAGTTAACCAACCAGTCCCATGAGAGGTGGGAGAAAACCAGAGTACCCTGGAAAACTGACATGAATGTAAGGAGGACATGCAGACTCTACAGAAGGCACCCAGGCTTAGATCTAAGGTAGAGAACTAGGTGGCAGAGCTATTCTTCATGGCACTACTCCACCTGCTCACATAATTGTGTTTGTTACCTCAGTCAATACTTACGTTAGTGTAATTTGTGGACGTTCTTAAAATTGTTTGTATTTAAAAGTGAGAGAATTAACATCTTAACAAAATATTTAACTATTTAAGTATAGTTTGGAAATTGTATTACTGTTGTGTTTTAAACAATAGTGTACCTTATAAAAGTTGTGCATGTTCTCATAGTAGCTGTACCTCAGTGGTGATATGCTTAAAGTTCACAGAATTTTGATTAAATAAAAATATTGAATTTTGCTGCTACACCAGTAGTATAAACAGATCTTTCATTTTTCTTCGACACAAATGATGCAGCACTTTTAGCAAAATAATAGTGCACCTAACTTTACAGAATCTATACATGTATGGTATTCAATTCGGGTATGTTTTACAGTATATTGTAAATATTTTGTGTGTTTTTTAAAATATATTGTGCTCCTAACTTTACTGCATCTTATGTTTTCGTATCATCAATGACAAATTTGATCTGAATGTTGTTACTAGTGTCACATACTGTCATTATTCTCTGTTTCAGACTTTCTTTTTTCTTTCAAGTATCTAAAGGGGTCGTTTTTACAGATTTAATTCCTTTAGCCAACTCTTTTTCTAGTCTTCTAGGGTATATAGGGTATATTAGGGTATTTTATTTTCTCAGGCCAACTCTCTTCTTGCTTTATCATATATGCACCTCTTCTTGCACAGCAGGTCGCTTGTTCTTTTTTCCTTATCCTACAAACCCATCATTAGCCCTTATAGCTTCTCTGGCAGCCTTCTTTAGCAACCGTGCGTGACATTGCAAATATTTTTTGCAGGGGACAATTCCCCCACTCAATGGAGGAGGCTGTACCAGTATCCCCTTCTTCTCTTTATGGATTACCACTTTGAGTTTTTTTTTTTTCACAGCGTCTTCTCCCCACTGTCTGCTGACCATTGGAACCTCTGTCAGTCCATCAGGTCACTCATTTGGTCTACCTGGTGAAAGCCAGCTGAAAAGATCATTATTCACATAGCGTTAGGGGATCATTGAAAAGTTTTTCAGTTCTCCCCATCCTTAATGTCACATATAACCAGGGAGGTACTGCGAAGGGGACTGCCCTTGGAGGACATCCCCTCACTTCTGCAAGGGGTATTCCATACAAGAATCCCTGCCCCTCCTTCTGAGGCTTGAGCGATCATTTCTACCAAGGAGATTGCTGATTGTAAACCACACCTCTTCACTCCTACCCTTTCTGCCTGGTTCCTGTAGTAGTGCGGCTGCTAATCAAACCCCCAGTAGCCTATGTCACAGTCAGGGCTCCGTCCATCTGCTTCCAAAAGCCAGGTTGCATATTACAACTTTTAGACTGCATCATCTTAAAGGAAAATTAGTGAAATTTGATTCATAGTTACATGTTACAAGTCACTGCAGTATATAATTATATGTTTTTTTTAATTATTTGTGGGCACCCAGTGTCACTTGCTTTATGATTTACGTTTGTGTTTCCCTTTGCTCATTTACATCCACCATTCCCCCATGTGCTTTCACTCTTTTTGTAATGTCTTTCCCCATGTTAGCTGTGCTGCAGTCTTGTGCCCTTTTCTTCCTTTCTGTACTCACTCTGTTTGCTTTAATGCATTGTAAAATTGTTGCTGGTTGCTAGGGGTCCTATACATCCATTTTGTCTACTTCTTCATACCTGGTCAGCACTTTTCAGGTATCATTAACTTCCATTACGGCAGTGTTAGTGTGAGTTGCTAAAAAGAGAGCTCCTGGCTGGGAAAACACTAAAAATAGAAAACCCGGTAGATAAATTTAATAAACTGATACAAAATGAAATTGCTGGAAGATGTGACGTCCAGGAGAGCTGTTCAATGAAAAAAAATAATAAAAATAGTATAAAAAGGTAAAATGGAAAGAAATAATCCATTACCCAAAACTGAGACTGACAATAAGGTGGTAGAATAGTGAAAAAAAGCAGTTAGAAGTGGCAGTACCAGAATAATATGCATGTGGCTCTTTAGAAAAGAAAGTATGTAGGATGCATTCTGAAATATTAAAATCAGGTAGCTTACCGCTCTGTATTGCTACAGTAACAGAAAACTGCAAGAAAATTAAGGATGCCTTATCCAAACATTCAGATGAGACCACAGAAGTACAAGGTACAAGAAGGGAAATAAAATAAAGGCCGAACAAGAAATGAGACAAGAAGAAGTAGCTCAAACATTTATAGAGTCGGAAGACATATACAGAAGAAAAAAAATCTACATTTTATTTTGTTTTGTTCCCAGAGAATGTAGCAGGGAAGCATTGTAAGAATGTTATTAAGAAATGCCTTAATAATTGGACAGGGATTTCCTTGGAAGACATCAAAATTAGAATGGTCACACCGAGTCAGTGTACCACATACTGCACCTAGAAACCAACCCAGACCAATTCTCATTAAACTAGGAAACATAGCAGGATTCTTCCCAGGTCTGTATTAGAAAGTCGAAGTTTGAAAAGAGCAAACGCTCTAAAATCGACACAAAGTACGTGAAACCACAGAAAGTCGAAAGTGCGAAAAAAGCAAAAAAACAAAAAACAAATGCAAAATAAAGTGGGGGCTTCCCCCCACCCCACCCCCTACTTAAATATACCAACTCCGAGATCATACCACAGTGGAGAAAACGGCAAAGTCCCGAGAATGTCCCAGTGATTTTTTTCCTTGGGGAAAAAAATCTCTGTTCCGGCCATTCGACATTCTGTGACTTTGCGTATTTGGTGTCGATGTAAGAGCATTCGCTCTTTTGAAACATCAACATGTTCTTCGTGTTTCACTGTTGCAGTCATCACATTTGGGTAATCTGCATGCAGTAGCCCTCAGTCGGCCTGATTATCAAAGTCTTGGGTCCTGCGTCGGCTGCTGTCTCATCTTCCATGATGTCCGGTAATCTGGTATAAAGCGTGTAGCCAACGCCATTACATCAGTTTTTCTTGCTGTGCGGTGCCCGAAGCAGAAGCAGTTCGCAAGTGCCGGTTGGCCGACTCCTGAAATTTTCATTTTCGAGTTTCAGAACCGAAGTCTTCAACTAAGCTAAGTACCCCATTGGGGAAACTTTTTCTTGCTCTAAACCAATGTCAGTAAAAGTCAATAATTGTATTTCTTGTAGAAAGCAAATACCTCATAAAGATTTTCATTCGTACTGTATTTCTTGCCTTGACTCTGACCACAGCGTACCTCGCTGTCAGTTTTGTGCCTTAATTAAACAACGAACTATTCGTCGTTGGTGTATTTACACTTCTAAATATTTTTGTACTCAGTTCACTTACCCAGATATGGCTTCGGTAAGCCACCCGACTACCGACATTCTGAAAAATCCCAAAGATAAAGACAGACACAGGCTGCATAAGTCCAAAGCTGCTGACAGTGCTTCTCCTAAGCTAGTCGCCAGTTTGCCGGTACTCAGTGAGGCTCTTTCGCAGCCCCTGATACCCGCTACTTCAGATTCGCCGGCCTCTACTGAGACCCATTCGGAGTCCGGTATGCCATGAGATGCTTCAGCTGTGGAACCTGAGGGTGTTTTCTACCTTGGATGGGTCCGGAGCCACTGTGCAGGCACTGGCTTCTGAGGGTGTATTCAGGCCTACTGACTTGCATATTAAACCAACACCATCTTCTTCTTCAAGGCCTAAAACTCGATCCATGCCTAGAAAACCAACCCAGACTGCATGGTCAGGCCTCTATGCCTAAAAAACAAATAAGAATGGCTGAAGACCTTATTACTTTAATCAGGTTAAGCCAACCTTCCCCCTCTAAGAGACCTAGGACTGAATTTGCTTATGATTCTTTTGATCAGGATTCTGAAATTTCTGTTTCCTCTGATGACCAGGATTTACCCTTATCTACCTATGAGGATTCTGATGTAGAGAACTCTGTTCCCTCTGTCTCCCCTCCAGAGGATTTCTCTTGTGAGGAAACCTTGCATACTCTTAGGGAGCATTTTCACTGGGAAAGCCAGGATTACTCTGACTCTAAAAAAATGCTTAGGGATTTCTTATTCCTGCCCAAACACAGGCCTTTAGCTATCCCCCCTGTACTGGACATTGTTGATGATGCCTTTTCGGAATCTAGCTTGGCCCCTGACTCTTTACCTCCTGCTCCCAGAAAACCAGATAGATATTACAGGGTTCCTGACTCTCACAAGTTCCTTTTTAAAAATCCTACTGCGGATCCTGAGACCATTTCACAGGGACCCAAGGGCATTAAGGCTACTACAGCCAAAAATCCTACCCCCTCTGATAGAGACTCCAGGGCGCTGGATAGATGGGGTAAGAAGGTGTACACTTCTGCAGCCTTGGCCATTAGGGCCTTAAACTGCCAGTTTCATATGTTAAATGATCAGCAGCATATTATTGGACTGCTTAAACAGAAAATGATGTTGATTCCTGACTGTGCTGAAAATAAAGATTTACAGGATTTAATGCATTCTGCCGAACAAGTTGGAAAACATACTTTGCAATGTGGTTTTGATTCACTAGAGGCATCTTGCAGGGCTGCTGTCACTGGGTCTGTACTTAGAAGGCATGCTTGGCTTAAGGAGCAATCTTTGCCAGATCATGTTAAAGCTAAATTGCTGGATGCTCCCTTAAACCAAGACCGCCTGTTTGGCAACAAAGCAGAAGAAGTAATAAAGCAAAGCAGATCCACAACCTGGAAGCTGGCTCTGTAAGCCCAGAATAAAAGTTGATGAAATGCTGATGTTCCTTCTTCCGCAAAAGCAGAAAATGAAAGGCTGCAACTTACATAAAACTTTCTTGCTTTAATAAAAAACAACAGTCTCCTCAAGCGCTTTCGCTCAGCCTGGTGCTGAGCTTTTTCAAGATACAATAAAATCAAGCTAGTTGCTCTTTATATACATAGTGAAAACTTAACCAATAATTCAGTTAGTAGAAGAGAAGGTCTAATTAACCCTTCAAAATACTTGCTGGTACAAAACTTGCTTGCAGACAAACCATTACTAAGCACAACTCACTGCAGTGTCCAACAAAGTATATGCATACATTCAATAATCAATTGTTGGTGTACATGCAGATTACCATAAAGATATACAATATTAAAAATATGCAATATTAAAACATTGTTCAAAAGCCAATACTATACACATGCTAGTATGTTAAAAATATTAAAATGTGCTGTTTATTCAGCAGAATTTTGTTTCTATATGTAACCCTGAAAACACTGGGGAACCGAAAATTCATAATTTAGCCTTCCTTAACCTCAACACGCTGCTAATGCTACAAGCGTCATTGAGCCCTGGTCGCCTTCCCGCATCTAGTCTCAGCTGCCATAATAACTCTATTTATATTCTAAAAGAGACCCCCAGTCCCCACCCCTTTCATCCAACCTTAGCTGTTCTAAAATGATGAATTTAATTTCCATATTGGGACAAAAAAGGGAATGTCTGTAAAAAGCATTAGTTTCCTTTTTCTTAATTATATCATACTGATGCTCATAAATGCGTCTTCTGAGGGTTCTTTCAGTCTTTCCTATGTAGAAACTTTTACATCTAGTACATAAACCCAAATAAACAATAAATTTAGCATTGCAATTATAATGGCCCCTTGGTTGATATAGGAATTTTCTTGATGGTAAATATAACCTGTGTCCATTAAATATAGCTGGGCATTGCTTGCACATTCCACACTTGTATGTGCCTTCTTTTTTATTGTCACTACTTGCCATTGGTTTAGTCTGATTCATCTCTAGCATTTCTTTTAAATTGGTACCCCTACGTCTAATGAATCTAGGAAACTCTGGAATCATATTACCCAACCTATCATCCAGTCTTAGGATCGGCCAGTATTTCTTTACACTGTTTTCCACAACATCATAGTCAATACTAAAAGTATGGATGTATCCTTTCTGTTCCTTATTCTGTAGGCTGCTGCTCACTTGGCATCTTGATGTACCCGTAGTGTCTAGGAGAGTTGGATATCTTGTTTCCCTGCACCTAATAATTTCTGTCGCTAGCTCTTCAACAAGAAGGCTTGGATACCCCCTTTCAAAGAATCTTTCTTTTAGGAACCTAATTTCCTCCATAAACACCTGCTTTGTGCTACACATTCTGGAGGTGCGGATGAATTTCCCCTTGACTATGCCTCTTTTTTGATATTCAGGGTGGTTACTTTTAAAATGCAAAAACGCATTTGAATAAGTGGGCTTTCTAAACACACTTGATATAAACCTATTGTTAACTTTGTCTTTAACCAAGTGCACGTCCAAGTAATTCAAGCTATCAAAACTCAATGAGTGTGTAAAGGTTAGAAAAGAAGTAGTGTTGTTGATATAATGAAAAAATTCCTCCATATTTGCCCTAGTACCACTCCATACAAGACAAATGTCATCAAGAAATCTGACATAATGCTTGATATGCTGTGCCCACTCTGTGCCAAAAATATATGTGTTTTCCCATTTATGCAACACTATGTTTGCATAAACTGTGGCACAGGCTGCCCCCATTGCAACACCCGATTTTTGCCTATAGAAATGACTATTGAAGCAAATTAAATTATTTTCCAGGATTAGTTCCATTAACTCCACCAACAAGTTTGTGGTGTTAGAAGTAAGTTTCGCCTCTTTGACTAAAACATCACTAAACCATTTCAGTCCTGTGGAATGAGGTATACTAGGGAACAGTTGAACAATGTCTATAGTTACCAACAATAAATCCAAATGGTATGCTAGAGATTGCAAACCCCTAAGAAAATCCCAAGAATCCCTGCAGATGTACTTTAAAGAAGCAGCAAATTGCTTCAAAGTGTGGTGTATAAATTTCCCAATCGGTTCTGTTATACCTCCTTGCCCGGATACTATAGGTCTGAAGTGTAGGGGGTCAAGACCTTTGTGTGTTTTCGGGATGCCAAATATTACAGGAATTCTTGGCTTGGCAACAATTAAAAAATTATACAATTTTTCATTAAAAACCCCTTGCAAAAGATGATCATATAAAATGAAAGAAATTCTTGAGTATGTCATATGTAACTCATTCCTGGACACCTGTTCATACTGCTCCGGGTCCTGCAACATCCGTTCAATGTACTGAGTATAGTCAGAATTGTACATCAGAACTAAAGGCCCCCCCCCCCCCCTATCTGTTTTCATAGCCCTACAGCTATTACTTTTGAGATCCTTGATTAAATTCATCTCATTCCTACTAATATTATGGGGGTCATTTCTTTGCTTATTATTGTTAATCATCCTGATGTCTTTTTCCATCATTTCTTCAAATATTTTGACTGTTGGATCCATAGGTGGGTTAAATGTACTCCTACGTGAAAGCTCCATACTTACAGGAAGTTCCCCTTTAAAATAAAGCATTAGGTTCAGTTGCCTACTAAACATTTTTAAATCTATCAACTCCTGTTCCATCTTATTAGAAAATGCTGGCACAAAATGCAGTCCCTTAGTGAATAAATCAAAATGTTCTGTTCCCAAATTAATACTGGTGTAATTGTAAATCGAAAAATTGTTTTCTGTTACCACTGTAACCTTATTTAAAACATCCATGCTGGCCACAGCGTTGGTCGTGTGTGGATAACTCAAAATGGCCTGCATGTCCTGGTCTACTTGTTCCCCCACCCCTGAAAAAATCTGCAATCACAATTACATACTATCTTCCTATAAATACTGCACTTATATGCATACTAGTAACAAAAATAGCACGCATGTTTAGTATTTAATAAGCGATATAATCCCATTTGAAATACTTGTATGTATAAATACATATTTAAAATAGGGATCAAATTAATAAAGATATTAATATCTACACATGAGCTATTTAGCATAATTATAACTGTACAAAAATGATCATTCAAAAGACTGCATCTAAAATTTGTACAGCGTGTGCTTCTAAATATCATAATATCTGTAACAGCATAAATCATTCAAAACAGATATGTGCACACGCAAAGATGTTGATAACAGCTGATATTATAAACATAAAAATATATGAGACTAAATGTGCAAAATCAGGTGAAATATGTGTGCTGGATGAAAGAGGAATACAAGGTATATCAGCATCTTTCATAACAATGGGCCCCTAATAAGCCTGCAGAGTAAAATACAGAGACAACAATGGAGACAGAAATGGAAAAATGTGAGGTATGAAAATGTTATAAATATAAAAGTAAAACCAGCCAGAAGTTAATAAAGGGTGGCAAAGGGGTGAAAAGCTTCAATGAAGTTTCCTAGCTTTAAGTATAGGTTTGATGGAGACTCTGTCATTGAGGCCTGGGTACAAATCAGCCCTAAGCCTGATGATCCATTTGGCCTCTATCTGTTCCGTGGTGTTAAAAATATCTCCTCTTCTACGAGATAGAACATTGTTTTGAATTACTTGAAACAAAAGCTATGTTGGGTAGATGTATTAATTACATGCCTAGACAGAGCATTTGAAGAACATCTGACTTTGATTTTATATAAGTGTTCCCTAATTCGGTCTTTAAACTTTCTGTCCGTCTTCCCTACATAAAACGCAGGGCAGTGTACACAGGTTGCCAGGTACACCACATGGCAGGTCTCACAAGTGGCAGAAACTGTAAAATGAAATTCTTGTCCTGTAATAGGATGATTGAATTTATCAGTTTCTTTAATGAATTTGCAATAATTGCATTTTTGACATTTTTTAGTCATTTTATGATTACTAGTTGTATTTATATCAAACCTATTCTGACCACATAACATTCTGTGTAAATTCAACTTATTTTTATATGTAAATTTTGGTTCTTGGCTCAATGTCTCAGAAATAACTGGATCTGTTAGCAAGATGTCCCAATGTTTTCGATATATGCTTTCAATACTATTTACATCTTGTGTAAAATGTATCGGTATTCTGATAACTCCACTGCTAGTTTTGGTGATGCTACTATCATCTCGTTTACTAGAGAAGTAGGGAAAAGCCCTGCCTTCTCTCAATTCACCTATGATACCTAAAGAAGCATCAACTTCTGTTACCGTATAAGACCTGTCTATAAATTTATTCCTCAAGTCTTCTATGCCTGTTTTAAAGCATGAGTCTTCAGAAAACAGCCTAGATACCCTCATGGCTTGACTTTTGACGATGTTACCAAAAACATGCTTAGGATGCATGCTGCTTCGATGGAGAAAGTTATTTCTATAGCAATCCTTTCGAAAAACTCCAGTGTTAAGTATACCATTTGGTAGTTGTTCAACATATCGTCTAAATAGGGTATGACATCTTTGGAATTAACCATAGAAAATCTTAAAAACTGGTGTCTTGATTTATTTTATCATAGAAAGACCTCAATTGTTCTTCATCACCTTTCCAAATAAGGAAGAGGTCATCTACAAACCTAGTGTAGAAAGAAACATTCTGACAAAATTCCTCCATCTGAAATAGAGAAGAAACTTCCCAGTAAGTCATAACCAGGTTGGCGTAGCTATTGGCACAAGAAGTGCCCATAGCTACGCCATCCCTCTGAAGATATACTTGACCATTAAACAAGAAAATATTATTTGTTAATACAATTTCCATCAATTCCGTGATAACTTCTATCCTTCCTTGAGAATGTGCCATCTCTAGTAAGAATCCTACTTATGCTATTGAGTCCCTCATGATTAGGAATAACAGTAAAAAGAGAATTGACATCAAGTGTCACAAACAATTTATGCTGGAAACCATCACTCACCGAGGTATTTTCATATAGTTTAATTAGGAATTGTTTAGTATCTTTCAGTATGTGTGTGTACTTGTCCACTATGGGTCTTAATAAGGACTCTAAATAGATGGAAATGGGCTCGGTGATCCAGCCCTTCCCTGCAACTATTGGCCTCATAGGTGGATCCAAGCCATTTTGTGAATCTTGGGTATTCCTGTATAATGGGTATCGTTGGATGTTCCACTACAAGGTATGTGAATAATTCTTGATTAATCTTACCCTCATTCAACATAACATTTAATCTACTAGAAACATCTGATATGATCCTATTCACTCTACTATCATTGATTTTCAAATAAAAGACAGAATCATCCAGCATATTGCACATTTTATCAATATAAAACTCCATATCCATGATAACTACAGGACCACCTTTGTCGGCTGGTCTTATCATAATGGTCCTATCATCTTTCAGGCCATTAAGTGCTTTCCTTTGTACTGGTTTCAGATTGCCAAACCATCTCTTTTTTCTATTATTTGCATCATTTTCATATAATCCTTGCTCAACCAGTTTCGAATAAGCCTCGATAAGTGGGTGGTTGCATGGAGTGTAAGTACTTGGTTTTCTAAACGGATGGGGTAAACTAGTACTATTACGAAAATCAACCTTCATTTGGAGGTTCCGTATAAACATTTTCAAATCAATAATACTATTTGTGATATCGCTTCTACTAGAGGGAATAAATGTTAGACCCTTCTCCAAGACATACTTTTCTTCTTCCGTTAAAAGCTTACTTGATATATTCCACACTATTGATTCTTGGTCCCTTGCCAAATCTTTTTTAGTGTAGGACCAGCCTGTACTGGTCCTGCTGGTCTCTTTTTCTGCCTTCCCTGCTCATAGACCGTCCTTGCCCCACCCCTCTCCATTGATTGGCGATGGGGAAAGGGACTGATTCAGTACTCATACTATTGAATCTAGTTTTGGCGTCCATGCCTAGGCTAATTTTATCTACTGTTTTCAGATTTTTATTCATAATCTTATTAACATTATCGTCCTCATTCTCTATATGCTCACATATATCTATCCTTGTATTGGCATCTTCAAATACAGATATATTGTGAACATTACCAGCAGGGAAGAGCATGTATCATTAGTACCATCCTGGTGTATTATTGCTGTGGTAACAATGGTATTTTTCTTACCCCCTGTCTGTTTATCTATGACAATAACATTAGAACCATCAGCATTGGTGTCTGGCCCGTCTCTGGCCAGACCAATATTGGTATTGTCTTTCATTTCATTTTGAAGGCGTGTGTTCTTCCATCCCTTGGCTCCATTCTCCACTCTGGGCCAAGTAAAGACATGGCCTTTTTTAAAATCGTCTATGTCCCTTCTAAGTTTATCACGTTTTTGCTGTAACAGTTTTTTCTCATAAATGAAAACGCTGTCTAACATTTTGTCAATAGATGCTTCTACCACTGGTCTAGGGTACATGGTAGATAAGCTCTGCTGTTGCTTCTGTAGTTTCTCCCTCAATGATGTTTCATGAGGTAAGAAGTAATTGTTCATTAGCTCCATGTATTTCAGGCTAGTATCTAAGTTTAACTGTTGCCATGAATATATAACAAATCTTTATACACAGTACCTGTAGTTGGCATCTTCAGGATCCTTAAACCCCTTGGAACGATTTTGCGAGTAATGCATGCTTCGAAGTGTTGCCTCTGCAACTGGAGGCGTTTCAGTTTAAGGGAATCTCCTTCCATTTCTTGTACTAGAGTTTCAAGCCCTCGATAATCTTCTTTGCAACTCTGTTCATCATATGTCTCAGCCAATGGACTGAAAGATAACAGTGGATTAATGTCACTAGTAACAGCAGTAGCCAGCCAGAGTTACAAACATTGGCTCTATGTAATTAGGGCTCACTGACTAATGTTGATACAACACCCTGATTCCATGAAAAAGGGGGTCGAAGACAAAATATGGAAAGTACTGGTCTTACGTTTGTTATGGTAACTGAATTGTACTGCATAAAAATGGTTTTAATGTATTTTATAAATAGTTAAGAAAATTGCTCGTTAAAAATGAAGGGACAGTGTCTGAAAATTAGTCTGATGACAAAGAAGAAAGTGAACATTTGAGTAAGTATTGTAAACACCAGCTGCTTGAAATGTGGAATTTAAAATGTGTAAACAAAGTATTAAATGTAGACATAACCAATTGTATACTTTGAGTGCACCATACAAAGGGAATAGCACAAGTAAGTACAAGGATGGATGAGAAAATGAACATCTCCCCTCCAAAAAAAAAAAAAGTACTTTTGAAGTATCTTCCATTTCCTTGAGACATCCACTGCTGACTGTGTTAGCTTTCCCTCTACTCCTTTGTTCCTGAATAGCACATTTTTAGTATCTTCACCCCCTTTCTGACATTCAGTACTAGATGTGTAAAGCTGTCTTGATCATGTACATTCATGGTTTCATTTTTGGTACTGACTGCAGTCTATTTCAGACAAACTGAAGTTTCCCATGAATAGATGACACTTGCAGTTCCCCACTGAAAGATTTACTAAATGCAGTTAAAACGTATGGTCCCTCCTGTCATCATTGAAGGCAGTGCATATACTGGATGCATACTGCTGAAAACGGCAGTCTTAACTGACTAAGCTAATGTGCATGTGCACAAGATTTGCCAAACATGGTTAAAAGTTATTGTTCTCCCTGTCGTCTTTAAAGGCAGTGCAGAGACTTTCTGCATAGTGCTGAAAAGGATGGCATTAACTGGCTAAGCCAAAATACACACAGATTTTCAAACACAGTTAAAACGTATGGTTTCCCTCTGTCATCAGTGAAGGCAGTGCATGTACTTTTTATATTTCACTGAAAAGGGCATCATAAACTGACTAAGCTGAAGTGCACAAGGTAGTAGTTGCTGCTGGTGTCCTACAGCACAGATTCTCATGTTTTATGTCATGATTTCAGTGAGTTTAGTGAAAAGGCTAATAGTGCTTTATTAAAGTGAAGAGTGTGTGACATTGTTTGCCATGACACATCCTTCCCCAATTACACTGTATTGTGGGCTTGTAGACACTTACTGTTAAAGCTTAATGCTGTTTTTTGAAAAACAAGTAGAGGCCATTCCTGCATTTCTGCATATTTTATAGCTGGAGTTATACTGGGTAGCTGTTAATCAAAAGCATAGAGACCACAGAAGTGTTACTGCTTACCAGTGAATACTCTCTTCGCTGAGCATGTGTATGCTGATCGATTCCTATTTCCCATAAGGTATGGAGAGTCTTTGTTCCCTTTTTATGATAGAGAAGTATGTTAGACATTCCCTGGCCTTTGCTGCTCTCTTCTGTTACATTCATTGGCACTATAGTATTTAAGCATGTATGAATGTAATCCAGCCCCCTTCATACATTGTTTTTTTTTTATTTATTTAAAAGTTTCACATCCATTACTCACAGATGACACTCATGGTTCATATTTGAAAGGTCAGTGCTTAGGCTGTTTTTTTTTTTCTTTCTCTGGACAGTTTTTGTAAAGTGGTAGTTGTTTTGTATGCATTACATGCCTCTACATTGTTAAATATGTCTCAATGTGGAACAGACTTGTACTGATCTCGCAACTGTGGTAGCAGATGTAACATTGTGTATAAACTGTTTCATTATTAAGGCATAATGAGATGTAGTATAACTTTCTCATTCTCTCAATGCTTTTCACTACATTAACTAATTCTAAAGCTTCTCAAGGAGTACCATTTATAACAGCTTCTCTATTCACCTTCTGAACCATAGATTTAATCCCTGTAACATCACAATATAAAAGATCTCAATTTCTGTGATGGGATTATAGCCCTGTCACTAGTACATGTCTAGTGTTTAAGATTTGCCAAACACATTTAAAAATTGTAATCTCTTCAGAGGACTGTGACCTTATATATCTCAGTTGCCATCTCCCCTTGGTTATGCCTCCCCAGAGGAGGATTCTGCTGAGACAGACTCCTCCAGATGAGGGCCTCACCTTTGGAGAGACCATTTCCAAAATGTGTGAGTTCTTTAAGTGGGATTCCACTGAGATGTCAGAGGTAGAAATAAAAGGTATTACGAACTTCTGCAAATGGACACTTCTGCTCCTTCAGCTATCTCAGTCTCATAATCTGAAGGTCATGAGTTTGGTCCTCACACAGGATACCACAACTCCTTGCCCCTCGAAAGCCTGACAGATTTTACAAGGTCCCTGAAGGGAGCCAAATTTCTTAAGTGCCCTGTTGCAGACCCTGGCACTGTATCAGTTTCAATTGATAAGCATTCAAAACTGCTTCCCTCCACTTCAGTTCTCCCTACAGATAAGGACTGTAAGGCCATGGAGCACCTCGGGAAAAAGGTTTATACCTGAGCCACCCTGGCATTCAGGGCAGTAAATTGCCAAAGTCATATGTGGAAATATGCCCTAGCCCTGTTAGCGAGGCCACTAAGCCTTTGTCTGAAGTCCGTTACTCTCCTACCAAGGCACAGATATCCGGCCTCCTATCTGTGTCTTCTCAGGTCACAAGGCATTCCATTAGATTGCAGCTATGATGCCAGATCTCCTGCATCTGCCTCTGTCCTGAGAATATATTCCTGGTTAAGGTTACAGCCCTTACCTGTTGACATTAGGGCAAAACTATTGGACGCACCTCTGAATAACTCTGCCCTCTTTGGGACAAAGGTGGCAGAGTTATTCAGAAGTCTACAATTGAAGGGGAAGGAGTTACAGGACCTGAAGCACCTGTTTGTTTTTCCTGTCCCCAAATTCCACAGAAATTACCTCTCCAAAACACAATTTATAAGAAAACATTCTGCCCCCTATTTCTAGGGGCAGAAAGAGCACCAGGAAACAGCAAACTCCTTCCAGACCTTCTCTGACCCCGGCTGAGAAGCCTCAGTTTCAGGAGTCTGTGACTACTTGCCATTACTGCTCAAACCTCTCAATACCATTCCCCTATTCCTGAGGCTCTCTCACTGTCTTTCTATGTGGAAAAACGTTACCTCATATAGGTGGGTCCATCATAGAAAAGGGTTATTCCATGACGTGGATCACAACATCTTTCTTGGTGGGCATTCCTCAGCCATCCAAAGTACAGCTCTCTTTTTCAACCAGTCATAGACTGTCTTATTGCCCAAGGAACAGTCCAATCTGTCCCTATGTCAGAAAAGGGAAGGGATTTCTGCTGAAGAGTCTTCCTAGTCCTAAGAAAGAATGGTTTCTGGAGACCGAGCCTAGATCTTTCCCACCTCAGTCTTTTCCTGAAGTGCTCACCTTTTGAATGCTTGCTGTGCAGACCCTTTTCCCCTTGATTTTACTTCAGGGATTCCTAGCCACTTTAGACATCAAGGATGCCTACTTGTGCATCCCCATAAGGCCCAACTACAGGAGATGTTTATGCTTCTAAGTGGGCTCCTCACACTTTCAGTTCTCTGCCTTGCCCTTTCGACTTTCTACAGCACCAAGGATTTTCACCAAGTGCTTGGCACCAGTGATTGCCTTCTGCAGGACTCAAGGGATTCAACTACTGATCCAGGCAGAATGTTCCAAATCCCTGCAGTGCCATTTACAAACAGTGATATCAGTCCTGCAAGCACTGGGTTTCAAGATAAACTACCCCAAGTCCAACCTGAATCCCTGTCAGTACCAAATATTCCTCGGGTGCAGGATAAGGACAGATGTCATGAGGGCCTTTTTGCCATCTCAAAAGGTGGAAAGCTTAAAACAATACCTGCACTCTGTCCTTCAAGTCACAGCCTTGACTGCCAGGCAGTACCTCAGACTTCTCGGTCATATGGCATTGATTATTCCTATGTTGCCATTGGCAAGGCTCCACATGAGAAAGTTACAATGGTACCTAAGGTCTATATGGACACAACACTCACACCCCCTGGAGTACAACATCCCTTTCCTTCCTTATCTCAGTAAAGATCCTCTGGTGGTTGAATCAAGTGACCTTCAATCCAGGGCTTCCCTTACAGGTTCCTTTGCCAGTTCAGGAGATTTATTTTATTTGCATTTGTTTGCCAGGATGGTCCAGCTGTGCCAGAAGTGCCCATTTTCAGTGGAGTCCCGGGGAGAAAAATTCCACATACAAGACATTTCACATACAATACAGAATTTACATTAATAAAGACATTTAGTACATAATATTGGCAGCTTATACAATTGATGAAAAAAACAGTACACAAGTATTCATACTCAAATTAACGGTATTATACAAGCAATATAGAGAATATATAGATGAGAACATTCCATATGAGTAGTTTTCAGCTAACAAAATTTATATAGGACACTTCATGCAGTGGGTGCAAAGCAGATATAGGAATTAAATAGAGACTAGGTACATAAACTTTTCACACATTCAGGAGGTGTAATAGCCGAGCGATAGGCTATATGAGTCCTGTTGCAGGAATCGACAAAGTCATTGGATATTGTTGCAGGTATAAGTGGTGGTATGATGTTAAGGTAGGCTGCTAGAGTATCTGAATGTCTTGCCTGGTTCAATGGTAGGTCTGTAAGGGTTAGGAAGAGAAGGAAGTAGACAGGAGGGATCAATGGTAGGACAATGAGGGTTCATAGAAGAGGAAAGTGGACAGGATGGAGAGGATGAGTAAGTAAAAAGACAGGTGGATGTGAAAGGAGGATGCCAGACTTGTAGAGTGAGGGTGAGAATAGTTGTGATGGTTGAAGTTAGGTTATATGAGATGTGGTGTTAGCACACGTGGACAGTCAAGATGAGGAGAGGTGTTATTTCAGAGATGTCTTGAAGAGGGTTACTGAACGGGTGGATCTGAGTGTTGGGGGGAGGAATTTTGAAAGTTTTGGAATGGTAAAGGAGTAAAGCATCTGGCCAGCCGAAAGTTTGGGTTTTTCTACATTTACGATCAGCTGATTGTTGGATCGGAGTGGTCTATTAGGATGGTATAAAATAAGTATAGAGGATAGAGCAGGGCACATGGATAGATTATGAATGAGTTTGTGATCTGTAGTTAGTTGGATAAAGGTGAGATAGTTGGGAAATTCAATCCATTTTAAGTTGCATAATGCTAAGCGGTGGTGGGATGAGTAGGAAGCATTAGTTACAAACTTAGCAGTTTTGTTGTAGCATGAGTCTAGTATAGACTTTAGAGAGGACTGAATGTTGGTGAGGAGGGGGGCACCATATAAAAGAGAGGGTAATAGAAAAGAAGAGGCAAGGGAAAGTTAGGCTGATGCACTGAGTAGATGTTTGCATCGGTAGAATGTGCCAAGCTTTTGATGTGTCTTTTTGACATTGGGTTGGATGTGCAGGTCGAATGTGAGTTTTTCGTCTATGATGACACCGGGTCTCTATTACAACGTCGAACTCACAGGAGTCCGAACGTTGGAATATTGGACCCATATGTTCGAAATGCGAAAATAGCAAAACCACGGAACACCGACCCCCCCCCCCCCCCCCCAGGGAATAAAATCTGTGGGCAGTTTTTGTGGCTTTACTATTTCCTCCACTGTGGTGCAATCTCGGAGTTGGTATATTTAAATAGGGGGGCGTGGGAGGCACAGCCCTCCACATTAGTTTAAGTTTAAAGTGTACGTGTTTTTTTGTACCGGAACAGCGATTTCTTTCCCTGGGGAAAAAAATCGCTGATGTTTTTTGTGTTTCACTGTTGCAGTCCTTACATATGGGTTATCCAGCTCCCGGTAGCCCTCAGTTGGCCTGAATACCAGAGTCCTTGGTAATGACATTGGCTGTAAAACTGATGTCAGAACGTCAGGTATAAAGGGAGGCAGCCGACGCCATTTCCTCAGTCTTTGTTGCCGCGGCGCCTAAAGCAGATGCAATTCGCACCAGTGCCTGTTGGCCGTTTACCTTCTTTTTGCTTTCCGACTACTAAGTTGAAGACGCCTTTAGATAAGTACCCTGTTGGGGATCCTCTTTTCTTGCTTTAACGAATGTCAGATAAATTTAATAACTGTCTGGTCTGTGGAAAACAGATTCCACACCGTGATTTCCATTCCTGTTGTATAACTTGTTTGGGCCTTGAGCACGACATCCCTAACTGCGATCTCTGTGTTTCCTTTAACCCACGTACCATACACTGTAGAGCTAAGATTTTGTATAAGCATTTCAGAGTTTAGCTTAAGTTCATCAGTATGGCATCTTCTGGTCTCCCGCCTTCGGATATACATAGGAAACGCAGAGACAAGGACTGAGACAGACCTAGGGTTAAATCTGCTGATGACACACCGGTGAAATTGGTCGTCAGCCCAGCGGTAGTCAGTGAGGCACTTTCGCAGCCCCTGCAGTCTGCAGATTTTCAGCCGCAGGCCTCTGCTAAGATCTTTACGGAGTCCTCCATGCCGCAGGCTGCTATTTCGTCTTCAGACCCCCCCCGCCTGTCGCCACCTCACATGGGTCTGGAGCCGCTTTGCAGGCACCGGCTTCTGACACCTTTTCTTTTCGACATGAGACCAGAACCAGACCGACTACCTTAGTTCAGACTTCTGCATTTGCTAGGCCTCCCAAGTCCCTCCGGATTGCTAGTAAACCTTCCAGCCGCAAACCTATTCACAAGCAGGCATCAGCCTCCCCTCCTGTGCCTCAGTCCCAGTTGGTAAAGATGGCTGGTGATCTTCTTTCCCTGATTAGGGGCTGTCATCCCCCCCCCTTCCAAGAGAGCTAGGGAATGATCTCCTGATGTTTTGTCTGTCTCAGATTCTGAGATTTCCAGTATGTCTGCTAGTGAAGAAGGAAATTCTCAACTTTTTTCTGGCTTTAAGGATTCTGATGTTGAGGACTCTATCCCTTCTGCCTTCCCTCCAGAAAAATTTTCCTTTGAGGATACTTTGAATACTTAGGGAGCACTTTAAATGGGGATGTCGGGATTTTCCTCAGTCTAAAATATAATCAGGGAATTTTTGGATTTGCCACAGCATAAACCTCTGGCTATACCTCCAGTTTTGGAAGTTGTGGATGATGTTTTCATGGAAAATTCTTTAACTCCTAATTCTTTTCCTCCTGCCCCCAGAAAACCTGATAGGTATTATAGGGTTCCTGATTCTCATCAATTCCTTTTTAAAAACCCTACTGCTGATCCTGAGATTATTTCTCAAGGCCCCAAGGGTGTTCATAGGTTCATACTAGGCTATCTGCCCTAGGGCATTTATAAGCCTAGCCAGAGTGTGTTTGGCTTTCGCCACCCATTTTAAAAATTTTTTGCTATGCCCTTTTTCGAGGTTAGTATACTGTGCCTCTGTCTAACAGTGACACAGAAGTGATACCCGGGGTAAACCTACGATCCCCCATCCACTCATCAAGATGTTAAGGCTACTATTGCTAAAAACCCCGTGCCTTCTGATAAGGTGTCTAGAGCCTTGGACAGGTGGGGTAAAAAAGTTTATACCTCTGCAACTCTTGCCATTAGATCCATGAATTGACTTTTTCACATACTGAAGTATCAGCAGCATACTTTGGAGGCTATTAAGGCTAAACTTGGGGATATTCCTTCCATGTCGGAGAACAAAGATTTACAAGACTTACTGAATTCTGCCACTTTAGTTAATAAGCATTCACTTCATTGTGGTTTTGACACTTTGGAGGCTTCCTGCAGAGGCAGCAGCCACTGGTTCGGTTATTAGAAGGCATGCTTGGCTCATGGAGCAGCCTGTTTCTGAACCTGTTAAATCTAAATTGCTGGATGTTCCTTTGCACAAAAACAATATTTTTGGTAATAAGGCTGATGAGGTACTGAAGTAGTTGGAGGATAAGGCAAAATCTATGCAAGCTGTAAAAGATTTCCTTCAGGTTCAGCCTCCTCAGTTTAGTAGGCATTATCCTTCCAAGAATTGGTCTTTCCCTGATCCTGGAAAGCAGGGTCGCTCTAGGCCTAGGGGTTTCAGATCTTCCAGAGGGCAGGCTTCTGCCCCTCAAAGGACTAAACAATGGCATTCTTCTTCTGCTAAATCGGGGAGTTCTAAGCCAGCTTTCCAAAGCAAACATTCTCAATGACTCGAGCCTTCTTGTGCCAACCTCTGCCGGCCCTGGGTTTCCTTTGTGGGTAAGGTTAGCCAGGTTCACAGAGGTATGGTCTACCATCACAGACGACAAATGGGTGCTCAGTATAGTAAACCAAGGTTACAAGTTTCATTTTCACACCTTCCCTGTTCTGCAAGGGTACCCAGACATACCCAGAACTCTCAGGGCAGAGGTAGAAATTCAAATTTCTTCTCTACTGACTATGGGGGCTATAGAGCCAGTTCCTGCAAATCAGGCAGGCCTAGGTTTTTATTCAAGACTTTTTCTGGTACCCAAGAAATGGGGCACCTGGCACCCTATTCTGGATCTGTCTATTCTAAACTCTTTTCTGGTGATTCCCAAATTCAAGATGCTCACCCTTCGACAGTTACTACCAATGCTGGGCAAGGATTCAAGGCTGGTAACTTTGGATCTTAAGGAGACTTATCTGCACATCCCAATAAGAGAAAGTTGCAGGCAGTTCCTTCCCTTCAGGGCTGGGGAACAACATTTTCAATTCTCTGCACTGCCCTTTGGCTTATCTACTGCTCCCCGAGTTTTTACATAGTGCCTGGCTCCAGACATTGCTTTTTGCAGGCAGAGAAACATTCAGATTTATCCGTACCTGGACGGCTGTCTCATTCAACCAAACTCCCCAGAACAACTAGAAAAGGATTTGAATTTCGTGAAGAACATTCTCACCTCTTTGAGTTACACTCTCAATGAAAAGAAGTCAAAATTGGTTCCTACAAGAGAGATTGTTTTCCTGGGATCGAGTCTGGATACAGCCACCCTGATGGTATTCCTCCCTCAATAAAAGCAAGAAGATCTTTCGGCTTACTTCATGAACTTGGCAAGCATGACCCAGCTCTCTGCAAGGCAATTCCTGCAGGCACTGGGATTCATGGCTTCATGTATTTTGATGACCCCATATGCAAGGCTGCATATGAGAAAACGTCAATGGTACCTCAAGAATCTTTGGTGTCAACACACACAGGACTTAAACTTGATTCTTCCCCTAATTCCCTGTCTACAAATGGAGTAGCCTGTTCTCAGAACAAGGGTCTGCCTTTTCTGCCCACCACCTGCCAGCCAGACTCTCACCACAGACACCTCAGATGTTGCATGGGGGGGCTCATCTGGAAGGCAGGGGCATACAGGGGACTTGGAGCACCCAGCAGATTCATCTACACATAAACTTAAAAGAATTGATGGCAGTGCAGCAGCAGGCCTTGCTGGCTTTCAAGGACCTACTCTACCCTGGGACTTTGCTGATTAGGACAGACAATACCACAGTCATGTGGTACATCAACAAGCAGGGGGGGGACTCACTCTTACTCCTTGTGCAGACAAAGCATGAGACTATGGTCCATAGCAGCATCCATGGGCATACATCTAATAGCCCAATATCTTCCAGGGAGGCTAAACTCCTTGGCGGATCATTTGAGCAGACATGTTCTGAATCCTCATGAGTGGAAACTGAACAAGGTTATTTTCCATCGCATCACTCAGCATTGGGGCACCCCACAAGTGGATCTTTTCTCCTCACACACCAATCATCTCCTTCCAACCTTCTGCACCAGGAAGTTTCACAACAAAGCTTTGAGGGTGGATGCATTGTCCTTCCCATGGACACATCTCTCAGTTTATGCATTCCCTCCTCTGCCTCTTCATCTCAGAGTGATGCTAAAGATAAGGGACAAAAAAACAAAGGCTGTTCTGATAGCACCAGATTGGCCCAGGCAGCATTGGTATCCGCATCTTCCCAGATCTGTTGGTTCAGGAAGGGGGAAAGTTCCTTCATCCTCATCTTCAAACTCTGCATTTAACTGCCTGGCTAATACTTTAAATCATTCCCAACAGGTGGTTGAAGTTCATGAGGCCAGGAGGCCTAGCACTGGAAAATCCTATGCAGATAAATGGAAGAGATTTTGCTCTTGGATGCTGGCTAAAGGAGAAGACTCTTCTCATCCTTCTCTTTCCCTTATTCTTGATTACCTAGCAGGATTGCTTAATGGTGGACTTTCCTTTTCTTCAATCAAAATTCACGCTTCAGCAATTTCAGCTCATTGTTCTTTTGAGCAACCCATTTTTTCTCACCCTTGTTGAAGCAGTTCAACTCCTGCTCGGGGTCATAATTTTGTCCTGGGAGAAACTTACTCTGCATTTGAAGTTTCTATCCTGGAAGACTGCTTTTCTTTTGGCTATTACTTCAGCCAGAAAGGTATCGGAGCTGCAAGCCTTAATGGCAGTAGAATCTTTCATTATTTTTCATTCAGATTGGGGTTCTCTGAGCACTAATCCCTCCTTTATGCCTAAGATAGTTTCCAGTTTAACCCGTAACTAGTCTATTCATCTGCCTACATTTTTCAAAAATCCCCAGAATAAAGGGGAAAGGATTCTGCACTCTCTTGATGTGCATAGACAGCTGAGATTTTACTTAGACAGGTCTAAATTCTTTCGAAAATCTGAACAGTTGTTGGTTAGTTTTGCTCCTGGGGCTCAGGATAAAGCTATTTCAAAACAAACCATCTCCAAATGGATTGCTCATTGTATTCACTTTTGTTACCTGCAGCATGGGAAGGTTCCCCCTCAGGGTATTAGGACCCATTCTACTAGAGCAGCCTCTATCTCTGCAGCTTTTCTGAGAGGTGTGCCTACTAAAGACATTCTAGAAGCAGCTACTTGGTCGTCTGTCCATACTTTCACAAAGCATTACAATCTACCTTTGTTTTCTAAATCCAGGGCTGGTTTTGCTTATGCAGTTTTGCAGGGCCTTCTTAACAATCCTTAATCTGTGATCCTTCCTCCCTCCTTTGTCTTTTTCCTGAGCTTTGGGAATTAACCCATGTGTGAGGACTGCAACAGTGAAACACAAAGAACATAGTACAGTTGTGTACACTTATCATAAATATAGATGTTCGAGTGTATTCACTGTTGCAGTCCTGGTTTCCCACCCTCCATTCCTCCTTTTTTCCTAAAGCACAGACTACATATTTTTAGTATGACATGTGTCCAGGGTGCTTCCTTCCTGGGTTAGCCTTCTTTTGGGGGCTCCTGACAGTTAAGGCAAGACAAACTGAGGAAAAGGCATCAGCTGCCTCCCTTTATACCTGACGTTCTGACATCAGTTTTACAGCCGATGGCAGCCGATGTCATATACCAAGGACTCTGGTATTCGGGCCGACTGAGGGCTACCAGGAGCCGGATGACCCATATGTGAGGACTGCAACAGTGAATACACTTCAACATCTGCATTTATGGTAAGTGTACACAACCGTACTTAATGTGTTTTCATACTTTTTGGGTTTCGAACTTCCTGGTTTGATATTACATCGTTCAAACTCCTGTGAGTTTGACGATGTAATATAGACCTGATGACGCCTAGGAGTTTTGTGCTAGGTACAATGTCGATGGTGGTACCATTTAGGGATTGAATGGTGAAGTTCTGTTTTTGTAGGGGTGTGGACTTTTTGGTGGCATAGATTGCTAGTTTGGTTTTGTTGGGATTCAGGGCAAGGTAATTATTAGACATCCAAATTTCAGTGGAGGTGAGGGCGTTTTGGGTGAGTTGGTGTAGTTCTGAGGAGTTGTTTGCAGTGCAGATGATAGTGGAGTCATCTGTGTACTGGATGACTGAGCCTTAAGAGAGAGTGGTGTGGAAGTTGTTGATAAATATGCTAAACAGAAGTTGGCCTAAAATGGAGCCTTGAGGAACATCAATGGTGGTGTTTAGGAAAGGGGAGTAAGAGTTCTCCCATTTAGTTGATTGTTGCCTGTTAGTGAGGTAATTAGTGACCCAGTTTAGAGTTTGAGGTGAGGTATCTATGTTAGAGAGTTTTGTTAGAAGGAGAGGTGGGATGTAGTATCGATAGCTTTAGAAAGATCAAGAAATAGTGAAGATACGATTTTACCAGCGTCACAAGCTCAGTTGACAGTGTGCATGAAGGATATGAGAGCAGTGATGGTACTATGTCCTGGCCTGAATCTGTGTTGGCTGGGGGAGAGGATGTGGTTGTGAGTCAGATGGTGAAGAAGTTGAGAATGAATACATTTTTCCAGAATCTTAGAGATGGGTGATAGTATAGCAATGGGGCGGAAGTTGGTGGTGTCTGTGTTGGGGGGCCTACCTTGTGTTGAGGGAGGATATAAGCTATTTTACAGATGATGGGCATATAGTATTCTTGGATAGGTCTGTTGAGAAGTATGCTGATAGGGTAAGCAATTGAGGTGGCTGAGATTTGCAGTTATTTGGCAGGTATATTTTCAGGGGCATTTGTGCATGGTTTGAGTTTTAGAAACAATTTTTTAATAGTCGAGGTGGGTATAGGTGACAGAGTAAAGTTGGGAATAGATGGTGTACTGGAGTTAGCTGTGGAAAGGTCTGTGGCGGGCAGGTTAGTCTTGGGAACGGTAGCGGATGTTCATCGTGCATACAGCTGCAGTCATAACAGATGGGTTCTCCTGCCGTCAGGTGGGTCCTCGGTCGGCCGAATTCCAAAGTCTAGGTCTCGTCGCTTTCCCTGGCAGCGTCAACGACACAGTGTGTAAGAGACAAGCGACGCCATTTTCTTCAGTCTTTGTAGCGGCGGTGCCCGAAGCAGAAGCAGTTCGCAAGTGCCGGTCGGCCAGCTCCTGAAATTACGAAGATTTGTAAACTGAAGTCTTCTTTAAAGCTAAGTACCCCGTTGGGGAAACTTTTCTTGCCTCAGACCGATGTCAGACAAAGTTAACAATTGTATTTCTTGTGGGAAGCAAATACCGCATAAGGATTTCCATTCCCTCTGTATACCTTGTTTAGGCCCAGACCACGACGTCCCGGGCTGTCGCTTTTGTGCTACTTTCAATAAACGCCCAGCACTTTTTTGGTAAAGCTTTTGATTATAAAATGTCGTCAGAGACTCCGACTACCATTTTGTCCAGAAAATGCAAGGACAAAGACCGACACGTGAGGTCCGCGGCCTCCACCGACACCACGCCAAAACTGGCTACACGTGGTCCGGTTCTCAGCGAGGCACCTACGCAGCCCCTAACTACCGACGACACTTCTCTGCCGGTGTCTTCTGTAACCAAGACCGCAGGTACCTCGGCCCATACCCTGACTACAGCTACCGAAGCCACTGTGAGTGTTGAGCCTCTTAATGTGGACAGGTCCACTTCCGCCCATGGTGTCTTCAGACCCTCATCTTCCTTTTCCATAAAGGCCTTTACTAAGTCCAAATCAGCCATGCATCCCAAGAGGCCTGTTGCACAGGGCCCATCTCCAGGTCCCATGCCTAAAAAGCAGAGGCTCAAAATGGCTGAGGATTTAATTACTCTTATCAGGGGTTCCCAACCCCCTCCGGACAAGAGACCCAGAGTGGAGGAAGATTCTCCCTCTTCTGACCAGGGCCCCATTATTTCAGAACATTCTGATGAAGAGGCTTTCGCACTATTACTCCCTTTGAAGATTCTTATGCAGAGCAGTCCATTCCTTCTGTATCTCCCCAGAGGATTTTTCTTCGGGAAACCTTGCATACCTTGAGGGAACACTTCCATTGGGAAGGCCAAGATTTTTCAGATACCAAGAAAAGACTTGGGGAATTTCTTTTGCTACCTCAGCACAGACCTCTGGCGATTCCTCCTGTCCTGGACATACTTGATGATGTTTACTCGGAGGCTTGCCTTAATCCGGATTCCCTGCCTCCTGCCCCAGTCAAGCCTGATAGGTACTACAGAGTTCCTAACTCACACCAATTTCTTTACAAAAGCCATAATGCTGACCCTGAAACCATTTCTCAAGGCCCCAAGGGAATGAAGGCCTGTACTGCTAAGAATCCATTACCTTCAAGAGAGTCTAGATCCTTAGAAAGGTGGGGAAAAAAGGTATATACCTCGACCACCCTAGCCATGAGGGCCTTAAATTGTCAGTTCCATATGCTTAAATATCAGCAGTTACTGTTATCACAATTAAGGAATAAAATGTCACAACCTGAACAACCAGATTTGAAGGAGTTGCAGGATATGATGCATAGTGCAGAACAAGTGAGTAAACACACATTACAATGTGGCTATGATGCTCTAGAGGCCTCAAGTAGAGCTGCTGTTACAGGATCAGTCATTCGTAGACATGCCTGGCTTAGGGAACAAACCTTGCCTGATCATGTTAAAGCTAAACTACTAGATGCTCCTTTACAAAAGGATGTATTATTTGGTACTAATGCTGAGGAGATACTACGGAAAATGGAAGAAAAAGCTAAATCTATGCAAACTGTCAAAGCTTTTCTACAGGTATAACCACCACGTTTTAGCAGAAATTGGCCTTCAAAAAAACTGGCCCTTTCCAGCCACGGACAAGCCCCAAAGAGGTAGATACAAGTGCACAAGGGGCAGAGGACAATCTCAAGGATCATATAGAGGCAGACAATGGCAAACTCCAGCACCAAGAGGTGGCGAAGACAGTGCACAACAATACAGGAAACAAACCCAATGACTTTCCCCTTTGCATGCCAAGCAAGTCTCAGCTGGCAGCACCCTTGGGAGGAAAACTGGCATTATTTAAAAAAAATTGGCATATTATCACAACAGACAAATGGATCCTGGACATTATAAACAGACGCTACAGATTTCATTTTCACACTCTACCAAAAATGAGAGGCATGCCGAACCTGCCACACAATCAAAGGGCAGAGGCTCAAATACAAATTTCAAAGCTCATGGACATGAAAGCTATTCAAGAGGTACCTACTCATGAACAAGGTCAAGGTTTTTATTCCAGACTATTCCTGGTACCAAGGAAGGGAACCGATTGGAGACACATTTTGGACTTATCCATCCTAAACACATTTCTACTAAAATTCAAGATGCTCACCTTACAGCAGCTTCTTCCCATGCTGGGCAAGGAGTCTTGGCTGGTAACATTGGACCTCAAGGAGGCATACCTGCATGTCCCAATCAGACAAAACTGCAGAAGATACCTCAGATTTCTTGCAGGTTCAATCCACTATCAATTCTCTGCATTGCCCTTTGGCTTATCTACTGCGCCCAGAGTATTCATGAAATGCCTGGCATCAGTAATTGCCTACTGTAGACTTCAAGGGATACAAATTTACCCTTATTTGGATGATTGCCTGATCCAAGCAGACAGCAAACACATACTTCTGGAACATCTGGCTTATGTAACATGGTTATTGAATTCTCTGGGATACACAGTCAACAAAGAGAAATCCAGGCTAACACCATCTCAGAAAATAATTTTCCTGGGTGCCAACTTGGACACAAACACCCAGATGGCCTATCTTACCAGAAAACAGGGCAACTAACTCAGTACTTCAAAATACTAGCAAATTGTACCAGGCTAACTGCAAGGAAAATCCTGCAGGCTCTGGGCTTCATGGCATCTTGCATTCTTCTAATCCCATGTGAAAAGTTGCATATGAGGAAACTTCAATGGTACCTAAAAAAAACTATGGTCTCAACACAGCCACAGTTTGGAAACAATAATACCACTAATCCCATGTTTGCAAAAGGAATTTCTATGGTGGGCCCAAGCATGCCAAACAAACACAGGTCTACCATTCTGCAAGCCTCAAGCAAATCAAGTCATCACAACAGACGCTTCATACTACGCCTGGGGGGCACACATGACGGACAGGTGCATTCAGGGCAAATGGTCCCAAAAAGAAAAGCACCTTCACATCAATCAAAAGGAAATGCTAGCAGTGATAAATGCAATTACAGCTTTCAAGGACCTCCTGCATCCAGGGCAATTATTGATAAGAACAGACAACACCACAGTAATGTGGTACATAAACAAACAAGGAGGAACACATTCATACCCCCTGTGCAGGCTGGCCATGTCACTTTGGAACTGGAATGGCAAATCGAACTTCAAGCACAATACCTGCCAGGTTTGGAAAACACGCTGGCAGACAATCTAAGCAGAAATGTGACAGACCCACACGAATGGAAGTTGCATCCTCAAGTGTTTACAAAGATAATCCAAGCGTGGGGAAGGCCAGACATAGATCTCTTTGCCTCCCACAGGAATCATCAATTGACAAAATTCTGCTCAAGGACATTCCATTCAAAGGCCTGGAGAGTGGACGCCCTTTCTTTCAGTTGGGCAGCACGGACAGTTTACGCCTTCCCACCTTTGCCTCTTCTGCCCAAGGTGCTCTTGAAAGCAAGAGCAGACAGACCGAAGATGATACTGATCGCTCCAGAGAGGCCAAGACAACACTGGTATCCATCCTGAGGAGCCTAACACATTCTCCTCCCTGGACCCTACCTCTAATGCCTCTTCTACTGACTCAGCACAGCTACAAAACTCTTCACAGTCAGCTGAAAACACTCAATCTGGCTGCATGGAAAATTCCTTAACACCACAACAGACCCTACTCTCCAAGGAGGTCCAGGATGTCATTTTGGAGGCCAGAAGGCCATCTACTAGAAAGGCTTACTCCGCAAAATGGAAACGGTTTTGCACTTGGAATGAGAAAAAAGGCCAGGATCCTAGAAAACTGAATTTACCTCAGATATTACAGTATCTAGCTGAGCTGTTGAACAGTGGACTTTCATTTTCCTCCATCAAAATCCATGCCTCAGCCATTTCTGCTGAATACAACACTGATCCACCATTATTCTCCCACCCACTCTTAAGACAGTTCCTCAGAGGGGCTAAGAATATAAGACCTCCAAGGAAACAACCAATACCAGCCTGGGATCTTAATTACATTCTAGAAAAATTAACATTGCCTCCCTTTGAACCAGCTGCCTCAACAGATTTGCAGTATTTGTCCTGGAAAACAGCTTTCCTTCTGGCCATTACCTCAGCTCATAGGGTTTCGGAACTACAAGCCCTCATGGCTGTGCAGCCCTTTCTCATTTTCCATCAGGACAGGGTTTCCCTACGAACCAACCCGTCATTTATTCCTAAGGTAGTATCCAGGGTAGCTTTAAATCAGGCCATACACTTACCTACCTTTTACCCCAATCCTCAAAACAAAGGGGAAAGGCTGCTACATTCCTTAGACATCCATAGACAGCTACGTTACTATTTGGACAGAACAAAGCCTTTCAGGAAATCAGAACAACTCCTTGTGTCCTATGCTGTAGGAGCTCAAGGGAAGCCAATTTCCAAACAGACTATTTCAAAATGGATAGGCCACTGCATACGGTTTTGTTACTCCTTTCATGGTAAATCTGTACCTGCAGGCATCAGACCCCACTCCACAAGGGCCACATCTACCTCTGCAGCCTTCCTGAGAGGAGTCCCTACCAAAGATGTTTTGGAGGCAGCCACTTGGAGTTCTGTGCATACCTTCACTAAACACTACTACCTACCTTTATACTCCAAAACTAGAGCAGGCTTTGCCACTGCTGTGTTGCAGGGCATTCTGGCTCCTCCCAGTTCCACCTAGTGCCTACCACCCTGTGCGTAGCTTTGGGATTCTACCCATCTGTTGTGACTGCAGCTGTATGCACGATGAACATAGTACAGTTTTGTACTTACCATAAATGTAGATGTTCGAGTGCTAATACAGCTGCAGTCCAGGTTTCCATCCCTCCTTCCCCTCTGGGTACAGACCTAGTGGCTAACTCATCATCTCACAACTTGATTGGGTTATCCTTCTATGGTGTATTTGCTTGCAACTACTGTTTTTTGATTATATTGCAATGCATGATTATATATCATATATATATATATATATATATATATATATATATATATATATTTTTTTTTTTTTTTAATATATATATTTTGCCTTCCTTCTGGGGGCACCTGACATCTGGGGCAAGAAAGACTGAAGAAAATGGCGTTGGCTGTGTCTTATATACCCCTGTCGCACGCCGTCAGAGAAAAAGCGGACACACCGACGCCGCAGAAAAAAAGCGACACAACCGACGCTGACCTAGACTTTGGAATTCGGCCGACCGAGGACCCTCCTGACGGCAGGAGAACCCATCTGTTATGACTGCAGCTGTATTAGCACTCGAACATCTACATTTATGGTAGGTACAAAACTGTACTTTAGATTTACACAGACGCCTCAGATCTAGGATGGGGATTGGCCATGGGCTCTCTAAGAGTACAGGGCACTTGGTCAGACAGGAGCATATGAGTGTCAGGGAGATGAGAGTAATTCTACTGGCCCTGAAAACTTTCCAACATACCCTGAAGCAGGGCCCCCTAAAATTGTTCACAGACAACTACAGTTCTGTGGTATGTGAACAAACAGGGGGGAACAAAGTCTTACTTGCTATGCAGACTAGCTGTCCAAGTGTGGGAGCTTGTGGCCCAGCAGGTGGTCACTCTGCAGGCAGTATATATCCCTTCAGATCAGAACACCCAGGCAGACACCTTAAGCAGGTCCATGTCACAGTCCCATGAATGGATGCTCCACAGGGATGTGTTCTTGGACATAATCCACAAATGGGGTGCATGCCAGATAAATCTGTTTGCTTCCCCTCTGAACAGGCAACTTCCATTATTTTGCATCAGTCTACCCAGTCCCTTGGCAAGGGCAATGGATGCCTTTTCAATCTCCTGGAAGGGGATGTTTCTATATGCATTCCTCCCTTCCCACTTTTTCAGAAAATCCAGCAGGACAAACCAAATATTTTGTTGGTGACTCCCTTTTGGCCAAGACAACATTGGTTCCCCCTCCTTCTGCATTTAGCCAGGGGCAATCACCATAAGTTACCCCACAGAGTGGACCTTCTCACACAGGACAAGGGATCCCCTTAATCCATGCTAACTGACTGTCGTTGAACCTTACCCTGTGGGTGATAGAAGTTTGATCCCTTACAGGCACCTTTATAATGAGGAAGTGCTGACAGTCCTGCAGGAGGCCAGAAAACCTAATACTAGGAGATTTTATTTGTTGAAGTGGAAAAGATTCTCCATGTGGTGTCTACAAAGGCAGTTAGACCTCTTTCAGGGTGATGTCCCCTTGGTACTGTCATACCTGTGTGAATTATTGCAGACAGGGTTGGCATGCTCCTCTGTTAAGGCCCACCTTGCTGCTATTTCAGCTTGTCTGCCTCTAGATCACTCTTTGGCATCTCGATTGCCTGCAAAGTTATTCCTAAAGGGAGTGCTGCATCTCCGGCCCCCCAGAAATCCCATTCCACCACCACGGGACCTGAACTATTTTTTTAGAGAAATTCATAGTGGCCCCCTTTTGAACCAGCTACTAAAGGCCTCACTGAAACACTGCACTTAGAAAACTGTGCTTCTGGTAGCCTTGATATCAGCCAGAAGAGTGTCAGAGCTACAGGCAGTCATACCTGTTTCCCCTTTGCTCACCTTCCACAAGGACAGAGTAACCCTTAGGATCAGTTATTCCTTCATGCCCAAAGTGGTCAATGATTTCTCCTTAAACAAAGCTATTCATCTCCCCATCTTCTTCCCTCATCCACAGAATGACAGAGAAAGAGTTTTACACTCCCTTGATGTTCACAGACAACTTAGATTTTACCTTGACAAGACCAAGTCTATCAGGAAACCAGAACAGTTGTGTGCCTTCTTTCACCCCAGGGTTCTGGGGAAAGCATTGACAGAGCAGACTGTTTCTGCCTGGATGTCCAGGGTAATTTCCTTCTGCTACTCATACCATGGTAAATCCTTAGGATCCGAAATTAAGGCTCATTCCACAAGAGCTATGCTTCATCTGGAGCCTTCTTTAAAGGGCTGGACACTGCCTCCATTTTAGAAGTAGCTACATGGACCTCTGTCCACTTCTTTACCAAACATTGCAAATTGGACCATGTTTCCAAATCAAGGGCAGGATTTGGTAGGGCAGTCCTCCATGGATTCCTAGAAAACAGTTCCAAGCCTCCACCCTCTTCTTCCCTTTGAGCTTTGGCATTCACCCAAGAGTTTGTAATACTGCAATATGAGAATATAAGGGCATAGAATAGTTGTGTAAAATCTTACCATAACCATAGATGTCCTTCTCTTCCATGTTGCAGTATTTCTTTCCTCCCTCCTTTCCCCTTCTTCACTAAACTGTCCCTCCTTGAATGGCACTGGACTAATACACTTATCCTGGGGCTGTGGAGTGACTGGGGAGCTCAGATGTTCTTCGTGTTTCACTTTTGCAGTCATAGGGTAATCTGCTGGCAGGTTGCCCTCAGTCGGCCTGAATAACAAAGTCTTGGGTCCTGCATCGGTTGCTGTCTCGTCTTCCATGATGTCAGGGGTATAAAACATGCAACCAACGCCAGAAGCAGTTCGCAAGTGCCGGTCGGCCGACTCCTGAAATTTTCGTTTTTGAGTTTCAGAACCGAAGTCTTCAAACTTAAGCAACATACCCCGTTGGGGAAACTTTTTCTCGCTCCTTACCGATGTCAGTAAAAGTTAATAATTGCATTACTTGTGGGAAGCAAATACCTCATAAGGATTTTCATTTGTACTGTATTCCTTGCCTAGGCCCTGATCACAACGTGCTTTGCTGTCGGTTTTGTGCTAAATTTAACCAACGCACTATTAAGCATCAGTATATTTTTGCTTCAAAATATTTTGGTTCAAGATTTAACTACCCTGAATTGTTGTCTGTTAGCAATCCGACTACCGGAGTTCACAAAAAACGCAAGGAAAAAGACAGAGACAGACTGTCGAGGTCCAAAACCGACAACGAAGCTTCTCCTAAGCCAGTCGCCGGTACTCAGTGAGGTGCTTTTGCATCCCCTGATACCTGCTACTTTAGAGTCGCAAGCCTCTACTGAGACCCATTCGGAGTCCGGTATGCCGCGAGATTTGCAAAGTATTGAACCTGCGGATGTCTCTCCCTTGGAAGGGTCTGGAGCTGCTGAGCAGGCACCGGCTTCTGAGGGTGTTTTCAGGCCTCAACATTTCTATATTAAACCGACGCCATCAACAAAAATAAGATCAAAAACAACTTCTATTACTAAAAAACCGAAGCATGAGCCACGTGCTCAGGCCCCTATGCCTAAAAAATCAATGATCAAAATGGCTGAGGATTTAATTACCATGATCAGGGGTTCCCAACCCCCCTCCCACTAACAGGCCTAGGCAAGGCATTGATTATGAATCTTCAGATCAGGTTTCCATTTCTTCCGAATCCATTTCTGATAAGGAATTTCTATTCCACCTTATGAGGTTTCTGATGCAGAGGAATCCATCCCATCTGCATCTCCTCCTGAGGATTACTCTTTTGGAGAGACTTTGCATACTTTAAGGGAACATTTTCACTGGGAGAGTCAGGACTTCTCTGAATCAAAAAAGAGGCTTAGGAATGTCCTCCTTCTTCCTCAGCATAGGCCTTTGGCAAAACCTCCTGTAGTAGACATTGTTGATGTGTTTTCGGAATCAAGCATGGCTCCTGATTCTCTGCCTCTGGCTCCTAGTAAGCCAGACTGATATTACAGGGTTCCTGACTCCCACAAATTTAATTTCAAAAATCTTGCTGCTGATCCTGAGACTATTTCTCAGGGTCCCAAGGGTGTTAAGGCTTCTACAGCCAAAAATCCTACCCCTTCTGATAGAGATCCCAGGGCACTGGATAGATGGGGTAAGAAGGTTTATACGTCTGCAACCTTGGCAGTCAGGGCTTTAAACTGCCAGTTTCATATGCTTAAATATCAACAGCATGTTATGGGCTGACTGAAACAAAAAAATGATGTTGATTTCTGATTGCGTGGAAAATAGAGTTACAGGATTTATTGCATTCAGCAGAACAGGTTGGAAAGCATACTTTGCAATGTGGTTTTGATTCCTTGGAGGCCTCTTGCAGGGCTGCCATAACTGGATCTGTGATAAGAAGGCATGCTTGGCTCAAGGAGCAAAATCTGCCTGATCATGTAAAAGCTAAATTGTTGGATGCCCCTTTGCAGCATGATAACCTGTTTGGTAATAAGGCAGAAGAGGTTTTAAAGAAAATGGAAAACAAAGCTAAATCTATGCAACTGTGAAAGATTTCTTGCAAGTGCAGCCACCCAGGTTCAGTAGGCACTGGCCTACTAAAAATTGGTCCTTTCCTGTGTCCAACAGAGCCAGTGCCTTCACCTCCAAATCTGGAGGTAACAAAGCACAACCCTACAATAAAGTCTCAGTGACTTTCCTCTACCTTCTCCAAGCACTTATCTTTTGGCAGCCCCCTTGGAGAGAAAACTAGTACTTCATGCTCAAAATTGGCAGTTAATTACCCAGGACAAGTGGGTATTAAACTTAGTATCCCAGGGGTACAGATTTAATTTCCATACTTTGCCAGATCTGTCACAAAACCAGTGGGCAGAGGCCCAGAAAAAAGCCATGTCCCTCATGGATATGGGGGCTATTCAACCGGTACCAGAAAAGGAAAAAGGACAAGGATTTTATTCAAGACTTTTCCTGGTACCCAGAAAAGACAAATCATGGTGTCCAATACTGGACTTATAGATTCTGAACACGTTCCTGGACATTCCAAAATTCAAAATGCTGACTTTACAACAGCTACTGCCTATGCTAGGCAAGAATGCCTGGTTAGTAACTCTAGACTTAAAAGAGGCATACCTGGATATCCCAATAAGGGAATCTTGCAGAAGATACCTCCGCTTCAAAGGAGGTTTTTTGCATTACCACTTCTCTGCACTGCCCTTTGGCTTATCTACTGCACCCAGGGTTTTTACAAAGTGCCTGGCACCAGTAATTGCATTCTGCAGACAAAGAAACATTCAAATTTATCCTTATCTGGACGATTGTCTCATTCAGGCAGAGGACAAGGACACTCTTCTTCAACATCTGGCGTTTGTAAAAAGGCTTCTAGCGTGCCTAGGGTACACCATAAACGAAAAGAAATCACAGCTGGTACCCTCTCAAATAATTACATTCCTGGGTGCAAGCTTGAATACAACTGCCCAGATGGCTTACCTCATGCCAGACAAACAAATGCAATTGACAACATACTTCAAACAAATGGCAACAAAAACCCAGTTATCTGCAAGACAAATTCTGCAGGCTTTGGGGTTCATGGCATCCTGCATTCTACTAATTCCATATGCGAGGCTGCATATGAGGAAACTTCAGTAGTACCTAAAAAGTTTATGCTGTCAACATTGTCACAGCCTGGAAAAAATGATTCCTCTCATTCCCTACCTACAACAGGAGTTTCTTTGGTGGGCAGAGACATGTCACCAAAACACGGGACTGTCATTCACTCTCCCTCCTGCCACCCAAACCCTAACTACAGACGCATCAGACTATGCTTGGGGGGCCCACATGGCAGGGAGTTGCATTCAGGGCAAATGTAGTCCAAACCAAATGCATCTGCACATCAACCAGAAAGAAATGCTATCTGTTCAGAATGCTCTAACAGCCTTCAAGGACTTACTTCATCCAGGACAACTACTGATAAAGACGGACAACACCACAGTTATGTGGCACATAAACAAGCAGGGGGGTTCCCATTCCTACCCCCTTTGCAGACTAGCCATGGCCTTGTGGAACACAGCCTTGACTTGCCAAATACATCTTCAAGCTCAATTCCTGCCAGGAAAGCAAAATACTCTGGCAGATGACGTAAACAGAAATCTTATGGACCCGCACGAATGGAAACTGGATCCACAAATCTTCAGCATGTTAACACAGAAATGGGGAAGCCCAGACATAGATCTATTTGCTTCTTCCCAAAACTATCAGTTGGACAAATTCTGCACAAGAACTCATCACAAAAAAGCATGGAAAGTGGATGCTCTATCCTTCAGCTGGAAAACCCTATCAGTCTATGCCTTTCCCCCTCTGCCTCTACTCTCCAAGGTCTTACTTAAAAGTCAGACAGGAAAAAATAAAAATGATTCTAATTGCTCCAGACTGGCCTCACCAACACTGTACCCGCTTCTAAGGAATATGACACACCTTCTTCCATGGTACTGGTCTCAAACACCTCATCTATTGTCTCAGCAGAACTATCAAATTCTGCACACTCAGCTCCAAACTCTGAATCTTGCAGCATGGCTCATCAACTAATTCTTCAAACCACATCTCTCAGTAAACCTGTGATGGATGTCATTTTGGAAGCCAGAAGTCCTAGTACTAGAAAATCTTATGCTGATAAATGGAAGAGATTCTGTGTTTGGAGCCAAGCACAAGGAATAGACACAGCAAGGCCCAATATTCCTCAGATTTTACAATACTTAACTGAGAAGCTTGACAAGGGCCTATTTTTTTCTTCAATAAAAATCCATGCCTCTGCCATTTCGGCTCATTACAACACAGAGCCTCCCCTCTTTTCTCATCCATTGCTAAAACAGTATCTCAGAAGGGCCAAAAATTGAAGGCCTCCCAGGAGAGCACCAACTCCTGTATGGGACCTCAATTTACTCCATACCCCACTGTATTTTCCTTCTCATCATCTGTTGTGTAGTATCTGATCCTATCCCTTATATAAGCACCTACTCTGCATCAGTGCCTTGTATGTCCTTTTTAATTATTTTTATAATCCAGCACTAACATAGTCCTGTCTTGTTGTATTATTGAGCCATGTTTGGATTACTTCTGTTCTGTATGATTTTCCTGTTGTCACAAGCCTTTGCTCTAAAATTTAGTTCTTCCCATTATCATTTTTCATTCTTTTTTACTTACTCCATGCTTTTTTTTTTCCTGACCATCTGTGTTCCATTCATACCCTCCACACTCTTTCCTTTCCTGTTTATCTTTCAGCTGTACCTGCATCAGTTTCTTAATGAAAGAAGTTGACCTCTATAGCCACATTGTTTGGAATGTATATTACTGACCAGCATCACAGACTTTTTTAGTTTTGGCTAAATGGCATTTATTAGACATGTCTTTTTGTCCCCAAAGACGTATGGCAAGAAGTATTAGCAGACTGGGATCTGGTATGAGGTTATGGCCGTATCGCACAGTGTACGATTGGTATGACTACTGATTAATAGTTTAAAGTATTTAATTGTAACTCAAAGATATACTTAACTGAGCTGAAACACCTCACTGTGAAAGCAAGCTGCAGCACAAATATCATTATTAGAAAGATATGCAGATGAATTTTCTTCTGAGCCTGTACATTATTTTTGAATGGACAGCTTCCATAGAAAGCAGGCAAGGTGCATTTAGAAGAAAAAAAAAATGCATGCACTGTATGTTTCTGATCCAAGCACCCTGCCTCAGTGCAGATGAGGACTGGTGGATTCTGTGTAGGTAGTGCAGGGCAGAAGTGAGGTGACAAATTACTTAAAACTTTGAGCAGTGTGGGACATGATTATAAGATGAGAGGTAGTAGTTTACATAAAACTGGCGACAGCAGTGGATATACCTGAGTGGAGGATGGTGAAAGTTTTTTGTATAATATTACAAGTAGTTTAGAGCATGACTTCACTGGTGGATAGTGGATGAGGGGACTGAACTGCAAGTAAGGGAGGGGAATGGGATGGGTTATGTGTACTTTGTATAGCAATGCATCTGCTGTCCATGCTTCTAGCCAGGACATGCAGCAGAAGCTTCCAATGTGTCAGCAGTCTAATATACTAATGTATTTATTTACTGAATGCTGCAAAGACAAGTCCTTAAGGAATTTGGATGTGGATGTCATAGTGCTGCTATGCACAGTGCACAAAGGGTTGTACATGAATACCAGGTTGTGTATTTCATAGAGCACATTTCCAATATTATACCTGATAGATTATCAAGTAGTCATATTTATGTTAGAATAGTGTTTGCAAGTTGTTGATTGCTTTTAAAGTAATTGGTTAGATTTGCAAGCAGTTTAAATGTGCTTTAGGTTCATGGATTCATAGGCTGATAGCTGTGACTAGGCTAACTGCCCTAAGGAGAAATTTTAAGCCTAGACACCAACCCAAAGTCAGATTCAAATCCTGTACTTTGTGTCTATAAGGTAAAGACCTTAACCATTATGATCAAACCTACCCAGATTTTCATGCTTGTATGATTGCCAAAGCATGATAACTAATCATATCATTTATTCTTTTACAGTGCCCAAAGGATTGGTGACATTTACAAGACAAAGCCTAAAATCTTTCCCCTCATGGAAAGGGTAAGTGAAAATGTGATTCCTTATACAGTGCACTTGTAAATTTGCAATTGAAATCTGTAACCTAAAATTTGTGTGTTTAGTACATAAATTTAATTTGTGTTGTGAAATGAAAATACTACTACATGACTGAATGACTCAATGAAGCAGTGGTTAACAGTGTTACCTTTCAGTGCTTGGTTCTCCATTTTGGTTCTTGGCTGACATGCCTTCTGTGTGAATTCTACATGTACTCCTTATGTCTATGTAGTTTTCACTGAGTACATTGGTTTCCTCTCACATTACAAAGATGTGAGTGAAGAACTTGAAATTCTCCAAAGTGCTGTTAGATATGTGTGCAGGGTTTACCTTTATAATGGCGATCTCAAAAAGGTCGACCACGCTTCCGCAAACTCCGAAATGCAAACGTCCCGAATGATGAAAACCACATATGCGAATGGCTAAATCTTGCCCCCTTTTGACCCATGGTAGCGCTGGTGTGGAGGTGTGGCGTGGCCAGAAACGTCGAAATGCTCTGTTAATGTTGTTGAGTATTTGCCTCCACAAAACCACATTGATCCAGATCTTTCAATTTTGGCATCAGTTTTGCCATTCTTTTAGCCATTATAGACATGAACACTTTATAGTCATAGTTTAGTATTGAAATGGGTCTGTATGAAGCTGGAGCCGATGGATCTTTACCTACTTTAGGTATTACAGCTATGATGTCTTTCTTCCAGGATGTTAGTGCTTTTCCTCCTTTTAAAATACTGTTAAACAAAACCATCCATATGTTATTTTTTCCCTCCTAGCCTCCAAACTTCCACAAAAACACCATCTATTCCTGGGGATTTTCCTAGAGATTGGTTATGAATCACAATTTTTATCTCATCTCCTCCTATCTTAACCATTAGTAATTGAGCCTCATCTATCTCTAACCTTGGCATATTTAATTCTTCTATAAACATTTCCATTTCTATTGTTTCCTGATTTCCATATTTCTCTCCTTTATACAGATTTTCTTAGAATTTCTGAAATATTTCTAATTCCTTTACAGGATCTCTTGTTACTTTCCTTGTTATAGACTCGCTAAGCTTGGAGACAGCCCTTTCTACTTCCTGTTGCCAGAGTCGTTGTGCTAAAAAGTTTTTGTGCTGTAGTGTTACCATCAAAAAACAGTTGCTTAACAGCAGTCTTTCTAAACTCGTGTATATTATTGAGGTAGTCCCTTATTTTCTGTGTAGCATTCTGCAGTTGATCCTCTTCTTGTGCTCTGAGATTCCCCCTATTCTGCAATATTTTATCCTTTGTCAGTCCTGCTAAATAATTCTTAATTCCACC